>NC_143034.1:3642500-3675000 GCF_057628025.1 Oncorhynchus mykiss | reverse complement strand
TCTACAGTAATATAGTAAAACTGTCTACAACATAGTTCTACAGTAATATAGTAAACTATCTACAACATGGTTCTACAGTAATATAGTAAAACTGTCTACAACATAGTTCTACAGTAATATATTAAACTATCTACAACATAGTTCTACAGTAATATATTACAACTATCTACAACATGGTTCTACAGTAATATAGTAAAACTGTCTACAACATAGTTCTACAGTAATATATTACAACTATCTACAACATAGTTCTACAGTAATATATTACAACTGTTTACAACATAGTTCTACAGTAATATATTAAAACTGTTTACAACATAGTTCTACAGTAATATAGTTAAACTGTTTACAACATAGTTCTACAGTAATATAGTTAAACTGTCTACAACATAGTTCTACAGTAATATAGTAAACTATCTACAACATAGTTCTACAGTAATATAGTAAACTATCTACAACATAGTTCTACAGTAATATATTACAACTATCTACAACATAGTTCTACAGTAATATATTACAACTGTTTACAACATAGTTCTACAGTAATATAGTTAAACTGTCTACAACATAGTTCTACAGTAATATAGTAAAACTGTCTACAACATGGTTCTACAGTAATATAGTAAAACTGTCTACAACATAGTTCTACAGTAATATAGTAAACTATCTACAACATGGTTCTACAGTAATATAGTAAAACTGTCTACAACATAGTTCTACAGTAATATATTAAACTATCTACAACATAGTTCTACAGTAATATATTACAACTATCTACAACATGGTTCTACAGTAATATAGTAAAACTGTCTACAACATAGTTCTACAATAATATAGTAAACTATCTACAACATAGTTCTACAGTAATATAGTTAAACTGTCTACAACATAGTTCTACAGTAATATATTAAACTATCTACAACATAGTTCTACAGTAATATAGATACACTGTTTACAATGTAGTTCTACAGTAATGTATTACAACTGTCTACAACATAGTTCTACAGTAATATATTAAAACAGTCTACCCAACGTAGTTGTACTACAGTAGCAGTCAAAAGTTTGGACACACCTACTCATTCAAGGGTTTTTCTTTATTTTTACTATTTTATACATTGTAGAATAATAGGGAAGACATCAAAACTATGAAATAATATATTTGGAATAATGTTGTATCCAAAAATTGTTAAACAATTCAAAATCTGTTTTATATTTGAGATTTGACAAAGTAGCCACCTCTTTGCCTTGATGACAGCTTTGCACACTCTTGGCATTCTCTCAACCAGCTTCATGAGGTAGTCACCTGGAATGCATTTCAATTAACAGGTGTGCCTTGTTAAAAGTAAATGGATTGAATTTCATTCCTTCTTAATGAGTTTGAGCCAATCTGTTGTGTTGTGACAAGGTAGGGGTTGTATACAGAAGATAGCCCTATTTGGTAAAAGATCAAGCCCATATTACGGCAAGAACATCTCAAATAAGCAAAGAGAAAAGACAGTCCAACTTTAAGACATAAATGTCAGTCAATCCGGAAAATTCTTCAAAAGTTTCTTCAAGTGCAGTTGCAAAAAACCATCAAGCGCTATGATGAAACTGGCTCTCATGAGGACTGCCACAGGAAAGGAAGACCCAGAGTTACCTCTGCTGCAGAGGATACATTTATTAGAGTTACCAGCCTCAGAAATTGCAGCCCAAATAAATGCTTCACAGAGTTCAAGTAACAGACACATCTCAACATCAACTGTTCAGAGGAGATTGTGTGAATCAGACCTTCATGGTCAAATTGCTGCAAAGAAACCACTACTAAGGAACAGCAATAAGAGGAAGTGACTTGCTTGGGCCAAGAAACACAAGCAATGGACATTAGACCGGTGGAAATCTGTCCTTTAGTCTGATGAGTCCAAATTTGAGATTTTTGGTTCCAACCGCCGTGTCTTTTTTGAGACGCAGAGTAAGTGAAGGGATGATCTCTGCATGTGTGGTTCCCATCGTGAAGCATGGAGGAAGAGGTGTGATGGTGTGTTTAAAAAAAAAAATTGGCGACACTGTCTGTGATTTATTTAGAATTCGACGCACACTTAACCAGCATGGCTACCTCAGCATTCTGCAGCGATAAGCCATCCCATCTGATTTGCGCTTAGTTTGACTATAATTTGTTTTTCAACATGACAATGACTCAACACACCTCCAGGTTGTGTAAGGGCGATTTTACCAAGAAGGACGGTGATGGAGTGCTGAATCAGATGACCTGGCCTCCGCAACCCCCCAACCTCAACCCAATAGAGATGGTTTAGGATGAGTTGAGTGAAGGAAAAGCAGCCAACAAGTGCTCAGCATATGTGGGAACTCCTTCAAGACTGTTGGGAAAAGCATTCCAGGTGAAGCTGTTTTGAAAGAATGCCAAGAGTGTGCCAAAAGCTGTCATCAAGGCAAAGAGGTGGCTACTTTGAAGAATCTATCAAATCTAAAACATATTTGGATTCCAAATATATTATTTCATAGTTTTGACATGTTCTGTGTGGAAAGGACCCATATCAGTGGATATCTTTACATGACATGTTTGACCATGTACAAGGCATATTTGGAGTTTTGTGCATTCGCACCATATCCTGACATTCTGACTCCAGATGTATCTGTCAGACATCTATAAGAGTAGTGGGGGATGACTCTGAATATCACACATGGACATTTCCTATGTCTGGATATGGACTCGTTCAGTGTGTGTGTGTGTGTGTGTGTGTGTGTGTGTGTGTGTGTGTGTGTCTGTGATACAGTAGTTATATGGACTCGTTCAGTGTGTGTGTGTGTGTGTGTGTGTGTGCGTGTGTGTGTGTGTGTGTGTGTGTGTGTGTGTGTGTGTGTGTGATACAGTAGTTATATGGACTCGTTCAGTGTGTGTGTGTGTGTGTGTGTGTGTGTGTGTGTGTGATACAGTAGTAATATGGACTCGTTCAGTATGTGTGTGTGTGTGTGTGTGTGTGTGTGTGCGTGTGTGTGTGCGTGCGTGTGTGTGTGTGTGTGTGTGTGTGTGTGTGTGTGTGTGTGTGTGTGTGTGTGTGTGTGTGTGTGTGTGTGTGTGTGTGTGTGTGTGAGTGTGTGTGTGATACAGTAGTTATATGGACTCGTTCAGTATCCTGAGATACGGTGACATCCTATTTTCCCTCTTCATGTTTACTGACGGTATACATCACATGTGTGTTGTTTCAGTCCATTCAAGCTATATTGATTCCAGATATGCTTCCTCTTGGCTGAGGTCCCAGATATGCTTCCTCTTGGCTGAGGTCCCAGATATGCTTCCTCTTGGCTGAGGTCCCAGATGTTGATATGCTTCCTCTTGGCTGAGGTCCCAGATGTTGATATGCTGAAAATAAGGAGGATTTCTGATGCGTTTCTGAGTTTTCAACTCAATCATTTGACCAATATGAAATCCCATATTTGTTATTTTCATGCACAGATCATTTTGGATATCGGTATGGCCGGATATTGACTCATTAGATATCCTGAGATCGGCCAATGAGGACATCTTATGTTCTCCATATGATGACCAATACAGACAGTAAGCCTACGTGGCATATTTTCTCAGCACATATTAATGCTTATGACCTTTGACTGAGGTCCATATCAGGATCTTTGATATGCTTTAAATAAGAACAATATTTTCTGAAGGCATTATTTGGCTTTTTTAAGGACAAGGCTCAACATTTTGACAAGCCTTATTGAATCCATATTGTTCTTTCAGACTCCAGCTAAACGTTCTGTATTTCATCTGCATGAAGCCGCGAGGGAAAAGCACTGTAACCGGTTGCCCAGCAACAAGAATCACCTCTTTTTCTGTTGCGGAGTTTCAACTGTCATTTTTTTTTTTGAATTTGGTCGCGTGGGTAAATGGTGTGCGGTCGAACGGACAACTGGACCAACGAAGAAGTGAGAAGCTGTTCAGAAAATACCTCAAAGAAGTGGACCGCGAAATTGAGTAGCTAATTTCATGTTTTATTTATCTTAGTAACTAGACTAAAGAACGTCCAGCCTCTCTCTGAACGTTAGCTAATTTGGCCAGCAGTCCAGTCCAGTCTCTCTCTGAACATTAGCTAATTTGGCCTGCAGTCCAGCCTCTCTCTGAACGTTAGCTAATTTGGCCAGCAGCCCAGTCCAGCCTCTCTCTGAACGTTAGCTAATTTGGCCAGCAGCCCAGTCCGGTCTCTCTCTGAACGTTAGTTAATTTGGCCAGCAGCCCAGTCCAGCCTCTCTCTGAACGTTAGCTAATTTGGCCAGCAGTCCAGTCCAGCCTCTCTCTGAACGTTAGCTAATTTGGCCAGCAGTCCAGTCCAGTCTCTCTCTGAACATTAGCTAATTTGGCCTGCAGTCCAGCCTCTCTCTGAACGTTAGCTAATTTGGCCAGCAGCCCAGTCCAGCCTCTCTCTGAACGTTAGCTAATTTGGCCAGCAACCCAGTCCAGCCTCTTTCTGAACGTTAGCTAATTTGGCCAGCAGTCCAGCCTCTCTCTGAACGTTAGCTAATTTGGCCAGCAGTCCAGCCTCTCTCTGAACGTTAGCTAATTTGGCCAGCAGCCCAGTCCAGCCTCTCTCTGAACGTTAGCTAATTTGGCCAGCAGTCCAGCCTCTCTCTGAACGTTAGCTAATTTGGCCAACAGCCCAGTCCAGCCTCTCTCTGAACGTTAGCTAATTTGGCCAGCAGTCCAGCCTCTCTCTGAACGTTAGCTAATTTGGCCAACAGCCCAGTCCAGCCTCTTTCTGAACGTTAGCTAATTTGGCCAGCAGCCCAGTCCAGCCTCTCTCTGAACGTTAGCTAATTTGGCCAGCAGTCCAGTCCAGACTCTCTCTGAACGTTAGCTAATTTGGCCAGCAGTCCAGTCTCTCTCTGAACGTTAGCTAATTTGGCCAGCAGTCCAGTCCAGACTCTCTCTGAACGTTAGCTAATTTGGCCAGCAGTCCAGTCTCTCTCTGAACGTTAGCTAATTTGGCCAGCAGTCCAGCCTCTCTCTGAACGTTAGCTAATTTGGCCAGCAGTCCAGTCTCTCTCTGAACATTAGCTAATTTGGCCTGCAGTCCAGCCTCTCTCTGAACGTTAGCTAATTTGGCCAGCAGCCCAGTCCAGCCTCTCTCTGAACGTTAGCTAATTTGGCCAGCAGTCCAGTCTCTCTCTGAACATTAGCTAATTTGGCCAGCAGTCCAGCCTCTCTCTGAACGTTAGCTAATTTGGCCAGCAGTCCAGCCTCTCTCTGAACGTTAGCTAATTTGGCCAACAGCCCAGTCCAGCCTCTCTCTGAACATTAGCTAATTTGGCCAGCAGCCCAGTCCAGCCTCTCTCTGAACGTTAGCTAATTTGGCCAGCAGCCCAGTCCAGCCTCTCTCTGAACGTTAGCTAATTTGGCCAGCAGTCCAGCCTCTCTCTGAACGTTAGCTAATTTGGCCAGCAGCCCAGTCCAGCCTCTCTCATTTTTTAATTAAACCTTTATTTAACTAGGCAAGTCAGTTCAGAATAAATTCATATTTACAATGACGGCATACCACCGGTCAAACCCGGACGACGCTGGGACTCCTAATCACGGCCGGTTGTGATACAGCCTATGGGACTCCCAATCACGGCCGGTTGTGATACAGCCTATGGGACTCCCAATCACGGCCGGTTGTGATACAGCCTATGGGACTCCCAATCACGGCCGGTTGTGATACAGCCTAGATTCGAACCATGTTGTCTGTAGAGACGCCTCTAGCTCTGAGCTGCAGTGCCTTATACTGCTGGAGCATGTCTACTCCTTATATCTAATAACATGTCAGATATCCGGAAATATATAAAGATATTCCCCTGATTACTGACCCTTTTCGCCCAGGGATAGTTATAAGAATCAGCAGCAGAGAGACTAAGAGACATGCTTGTGGCTCTCATTATATCAGACAACGAGAGGAAGCTTAAAAGCTGCAACTCTCAAATGCGAAAAGAAATGTGTGTGTGTGTGTGTGTTTGAGGCCTCCTTTCTTCTACAGAGTGTCTGCATTAACTACCACAGGGACTGACTGCCACAGATACTAACACACACAGAGAGAGAGAGATTGTTTATTTCACTTTATATATTCACTTTATATATTATCTACCTCACTTGCTTTGGCAATGTTAACACATGTTTCCCATGCCAATAAAGCCCTTGAATTGAATTGAATTGAAAAATTGAGAGAGAGAGAGACAGACAGACAGACAGACAGACAGACAGACAGACAGACAGACAGACAGACAGACAGACAGACAGACAGAGAGAGAGGGGGACAGAGAGAGAGGACATCAACCACTACACACACACAGACAGACAGACAGATAGACAGACAGACACTCACTACAGTAGTGAGTCATTTAGCAGACTCTCTGATCCAGAGACACTACAGTAGTGAGTCATTTAGCAGACTCTTATCCAGAGACACTACAGTAGTGAGTCATTTAGCAGACTCTCTGATCCAGAGCCACTACAGTAGTGAGTCATTTAGCAGACTCTCCTATCCAGAGACACTACAGTAGTGAGTCATTTAGCAGACTCTCTGATCCAGAGACACTACAGTAGTGAGTCATTTAGCAGACTCTCTGATCCAGAGACACTACAGTAGTGAGTCATTTAGCAGACTCTCTTATCCAGAGACACTACAGTAGTGAGTCATTTAGCAGACTCTTATCCAGAGACACTACAGTAGTGAGTCATTTAGCAGACTCTCTGATCCAGAGCCACTACAGTAGTGAGTCATTTAGCAGACTCTCTGATCCAGAGACACTACAGTAGTGAGTCATTTAGCCGACTCTCTGATCCAGAGACACTACAGTAGTGAGTCATTTAGCAGACTCTCTGATCCAGAGACACTACAGTAGTGAGTCATTTAGCAGACTCTCTGATCCAGAGACACTACAGTAGTGAGTCATTAAGCACTCTCTGATCCAGAGACACTACAGTAGTGAGTCATTTAGCAGACTCTGATCCAGAGACACTACAGTAGTGAGTCATTTAGCAGACTCTCTGATCCAGATACACTACAGTAGTGAGTAATTTAGCAGACTCTCTTATCTAGAGAGACCTACAGTAGCAACTAGGGTTAAGTGCCTTGCTCAAGGGTACATTGACTATACCATAAAGGGCACATTGACTATACCTTAAAGTCTGAGGAACTGTCTGTAGATATCAGAGATAGAATTGTGATAAGGCATATATATAGCTTGTCTCCATCAGAGTCTACCCAGACTCTGCCTAGAGCTGGTCTCCATCAGGGTCTACCCAGAATCTGCCTAGAGCTGGTGTCCATCAGAGTCTACCCAGAATCTGCCTAGAGCTGGTCTCCATCAGAGTCTACCCAGAATCTGCCTAGAGCTGGTGTCCATCAGAGTCTACCCAGACTCTGCCTAGAGCTGGTCTCCATCAGAGTCTACCCAGAATCTGCCTAGAGCTGGTGTCCATCAGAGTCTACCCAGACTCTGCCTACTGCTGGTGTCCATCAGAGTCTACCCAGACTCTGCCTAGAGCTGGTCTCCATCAGAGTCTACCCAGAATCTGCCTAGAGCTGGTCTCCATCAGAGTCTACCCAGACTCTGCCTAGAGCAGGTCTCCATCAGAGTCTACCCAGAATCTGCCTAGAGCTGGTCTCCATCAGAGTCTACCCAGACTCTGCCTAGAGCTGGTCTCCATCAGAGTCTACCCAGACTCTGCCTAGAGCTGGTGTCCATCAGAGTCTACCCAGACTCTGCCTAGAGCTGGTCTCCATCAGAGTCTACCCAGAATCTGCCTAGAGCTGGTCTCCATCAGAGTCTACCCAGACTCTGCCTAGAGCTGGTCTCCATCAGAGTCTACCCAGAATCTGCCTAGAGCTGGTCTCCATCAGTCTACCCAGACTCTGCCTAGAGCTGGTCTCCATCAGTCTACCCAGACTCTGCCTAGAGCTGGTCTCCATCAGAGTCTACCCAGAATCTGCCTAGAGCTCGTCTCCATCAGAGTCTACCCAGAATCTGCCTAGAGCTGGTCTCCATCAGAGTCTACCCAGACTCTGCCTAGAGCTGGTCTCCATCAGAGTCTACCCAGAATCTGCCTAGAGCTGGTCTCCATCAGAGTCTACCCAGACTCTGCCTAGAGCTGGTCTCCATCAGAGTCTACCCAGAATCTGCCTAGAGCTGGTCTCCATCAGTCTACCCAGACTCTGCCTAGAGCTGGTCTCCATCAGTCTACCCAGACTCTGCCTAGAGCTGGTCTCCATCAGAGTCATACCGCCAAAGCAACGCTGGAATGGCTTCAGAATAAGAATGTGAAACTCCTTGAGTGGCCCAGCCAAAGCCCAGACTTGAATCCAATTGAAAATCTGTGGAAATTACTGTTCACCGCCGTCTCCCCATCGAACTGAAGAGAGATTACAAAGAATGGGAGAAAATCCTCAAATCCTGATGTGCAAAGCTGATCCAGACATACACAAGACGACTCAAAGCTGATCCAGACATACCCAAGATGACTCAAAGCTGATCCAGACATACCCAAGACGACTCAAAGCTGATACAGACATACCCAAGACGACTCAACGCTGATCCAGACATACCCAAGACGACTCAAAGCTGATACAGACATACCCAAGACGACTCAAAGCTGATCCAGACATACCCAAGACGACTAAACGCTGATCCAGACATACCCAAGACTGTAAAGCTAATACAGACATACCCAAGACGACTCAAAGCTAATACAGACATACCCAAGACGACTCAACGCTGATGCAGATATACCCAAGTCGACTCAAAGCTGACACAGACATACCCAAGACGACTCAACGCTGATCCAGACATACCCAAGACGACTCAACGCTGATCCAGACATACCCAAGACAATTCAAAGCTGATACAGACATACCAAGACGACTCAACTCTGATGCAGACATACCCAAGACGACTCAAAGCTGATACAAACATACTCAAGACGACTCAAAGCTGATACAGACATACCCAAGACGACTCAAAGCTGATACAGACATACCCAAGACGACTCAACGCTGATCCAGACATACCCAAGACGACTCAAAGCTGATACAGACATACCCAAGACGACTCAAAGCTGATCCAGACATACCCAAGACGACTAAACGCTGATCCAGACATACCCAAGACTGTAAAGCTAATACAGACATACCCAAGACGACTCAAAGCTAATACAGACATACCCAAGACGACTCAACGCTGATGCAGATATACCCAAGTCGACTCAAAGCTGACACAGACATACCCAAGACGACTCAACGCTGATCCAGACATACCCAAGACGACTCAACGCTGATCCAGACATACCCAAGACAATTCAAAGCTGATACAGACATACCAAGACGACTCAACTCTGATGCAGACATACCCAAGACGACTCAAAGCTGATACAAACATACTCAAGACGACTCAAAGCTGATACAGACATACCTAAAATGACTCAAAGCTAATACAGACATACCCAAGACGACTCAACGCTGATCCAGACATACCCAAGACGACTCAAAGCTGATACAGACATACCCAAGACGACTCAAAGCTGATCCAGACATACCCAAGACGACTCAAAGCTAATACAGACATACTCAAGACGACTCAAAGCTGAGCCAGACATACCCAAGACGACTCAACGCTGATACAGACATACCCAAGACGACTCAAAGTTGATCCAGACATACCCAAGATGACTCAAAGCTGATACAGACATACCCAAGACGACTCAAAGCTGTTACAGACATACTCAAGACGACTCAAAGCTAATACAGACATACCCAAGACGACTCAAAGCTGATCCAGACATACCCAAGACGACTCAAAGCTGATCCAGACATACCGAAGACGACTCAAAGCTGATACATTGTGGGGCATTATGTGATGAATAAAATGTTATTTGATTTTGATAGGACACACACACCACTCCCTCTTTTACCCTCTCAGGGCGCTGGGCAGAGTCTTTCCCTTCTCTGATTGGCTGTAGCAGTTCCCTTGGGGTTCTGGCACCTCCCCTTTCTCCCTCAGCATGGCGACGGCTGCCGTGGCGATGATGCCCACTCCGTCTCTAAGGCGGCTCTCCAAGGGATACTCCATCTCGTTGTAGGACACAGAGATCATCCCCAGGGGATAGATGTCTGGGGTGAAGTCGGGGTTCCCTGTGGTCAGACTTGGTACGATCCAGATGTAGCCCGACCCAGTCAGACCCAGAGACCTGGCCTCTTCCAATATATACCTGCAGGGGGATCAGATTGTTTAGAATAATATACTGGAGAAGGAAGATGAAGTGAGACATCCCACACCCTCATTTGTAAGGTTTCCATGGAAATCAATGAACTAAGTAGACCAGAACCAGATGCTATATCACTGGTGTCTAAGAGGCAGCTACTCCATTTTAAGTAGACAATGGTAAACGGCCTGACTGAGCTATCTTCATGAATCCATTATGTTTATGAACTAATATATTGACGGTCCAGGATCAGCACAGTTAAATGGGGAACCAGGATCAACACAGTTAAATGGGGAACCAGGATCAGCACAGTTAAATGGTGAACCAGGATCAACACAGTTAAATGGAGAACCAGGATCAACACAGTTAAATGGAGAACCAGGATCAACACAGTTAAATGGAGAACCAGGATCAACACAGTTAAATGGTGAACCAGGATTAACACAGTTAAATGGTGAACCAGGATCAACACAGTTAAATGGTGAACCAGGATCAACACAGTTAAATGGTGAACCAGGATCAACACAGTTAAATGGTGAACCAGGATCAACACAGTTAAATGGTGAACCAGGATCAACACAGTTAAATGGTGAACCAGGATCAACACAGTTAAATGGAGAACCAGGATCAACACAGTTAAATGGAGAACCAGGATCAACACAGTTAAATGGTGAACCAGGATCAACACAGTTAAATGGTGAACCAGGATCAACACAGTTAAATGGAGAACCAGGATCAGCACAGTTAAATGGAGAACCAGGATCAACACAGTTAAATGGAGAACCAGGATCAACACAGTTAAATGGTGAACCAGGATCAACACAGTTAAATGGTGAACCAGGATCAGCTGGTGAACCAGGATCAACACAGTTAAATGGTGAACCAGGATCAACACAGTTAAATGGTGAACCAGGATCAACACAGTTAAATGGTGAACCAGGATCAACACAGTTAAATGGGGAACCGGGATCAACACAGTTAAATGGGGAACCGGGATCAACACAGTTAAATAGTATAACAGCCTCTAGTACCTAGCCTCTTCCTAGCAGCAGTATAACAGTATAACAGCCTCTAGTACCTAGCCTCTTCCTAGTAGCAGTATAACAGCCTCTAGTACCTAGCCTCTTCCTAGCAGCAGTATAACAGTATAACAGCCTCTAGTACCTAGCCTCTTCCTAGTAGCAGTACAGCAGTATAACAGCCTCTAGTACCTACCCTCTTCATTTGGAGCAGTATAACAGTATAACAGCCTCTAGTACCTAGCCTCTTCCTAGTAGCAGTATAACAGTATAACAGCCTCTAGTACCTAGCCTCTTCCTAGTAGCAGTATAACAGCCTCTAGTACCTAGCCTCTTCCTAGTAGCAGTATAACAGCCTCTAGTACCTAGTCTCTTCCTAGCAGCAGTATAACAGCCTCTAGTACCTACCCTCTTCATTTGGAGCAGTATAACAGTATAACAGCCTCTAGTACCTAGCCTCTTCCTAGTAGCATTATAACAGCCTCTAGTACCTAGCCTCTTCCTAGTAGCAGTATAACAGCCTCTAGTACCTAGCCTCTTCCTAGTAGCATTATAACAGCCTCTAGTACCTAGCCTCTTCCTAGTAGCAGTATAACAGCCTCTAGTACCTAGCCTCTTCCTAGCAGCAGTATAATAGTATAACAGCCTCTAGTACCTAGCCTCTTCCTAGTAGTAGTATAACAGCCTCTAGTACCTAGCCTCTTCCTAGTAGCAGTATAACAGCCTCTAGTACCTAGCCTCTTCCTAGCAACAGTATAACAGCCTCTAGTACCTAGCCTCTTCCTAGTAGCAGTATAACAGCCTCTAGTACCTAGCCTCTTCCTAGCAGCAGTATAACAGCCTCTAGTACCTAGCCTCTTCCTAGCAGCAGTATAACAGTATAACAGCCTCTAGTACCTAGCCTCTTCCTAGCAGCAGTATAACAGTATAACAGCCTCTAGTACCTAGCCTCTTCCTAGTAGCAGTATAACAGCCTCTAGTACCTAGCCTCTTCCTTGGAGCAGTATAACAGCCTCTAGTACCTAGCCTCTTCCTAGTAGCAGTATAACAGCCTCTAGTACCTAGCCTCTTCCTAGCAACAGTATAACAGCCTCTAGTACCTAGCCTCTTCCTAGTAGCAGTATAACAGCCTCTAGTACCTAGCCTCTTCCTAGCAGCAGTATAACAGCCTCTAGTACCTAGCCTCTTCCTAGCAGCAGTATAACAGTATAACAGCCTCTAGTACCTAGCCTCTTCCTAGCAGCAGTATAACAGTATAACAGCCTCTAGTACCTAGCCTCTTCCTAGTAGCAGTATAACAGCCTCTAGTACCTAGCCTCTTCCTTGGAGCAGTATAACAGCCTCTAGTACCTAGCCTCTTCCTAGTAGCAGTATAACAGCCTCTAGTACCTAGCCTCTTCCTAGTAGCAGTATAACAGCCTCTAGTACCTAGCCTCTTCCTAGTAGCAGTATAACAGCCTCTAGTACCTAGCCTCTTCCTAGTAGCAGTATAACAGCCTCTAGTACCTAGCCTCTTCCTAGCAGCAGTATAACAGTATAACAGCCTCTAGTACCTAGCCTCTTCCTAGTAGTAGTATAACAGCCTCTAGTACCTAGCCTCTTCCTAGCAGCAGTATAACAGCCTCTAGTACCTAGCCTCTTCCTAGCAGCAGTATAACAGTATAATAGCCTCTAGTACCTAGCCTCTTCCTAGTAGCAGTATAACAGCCTCTAGTACCTAGTCTCTTCCTAGTAGCAGTATAACAGCCTCTAGTACCTAGCTTCTTCCTAGCAGCAGTATAACAGTATTACAGCCTCTAGTACCTAGCCTCTTCCTAGCAGCAGTATTACAGCCTCTAGTACCTAGCCTCTTCCTAGCAGCAGTATAACAGCCTCTAGTACCTAGCCTCTTCCTTGCAGCAGTATAACAGTATAACAGCCTCTAGTACCTAGCCTCTTCCTAGTAGCAGTATAACAGTATAACAGCCTCTAGTACCTAGCCTCTTCCTAGTAGCAGTATAACAGCCTCTAGTACCTAGCCTCCTCCTTGGAGCAGTACAGCAGTATTACAGGACTCTGGATCCTCTTCAGCTGGATATGAGCTTTAGAGTTGGCGTCTCCGTCCACAGCGTCCAGCGTGACGACACTCTGAAGGTCCCAACGCACAAAGCTGTGGTCCACCGTCACACGCAGGACATTTATAAACTCCTACAGACAGACACAACGGTTACTGGGGGGTGGGGGTGTTACTGGGGGGTGGGGGTGTTTGTGTGTGTGTGTGTGTGTAATGTGTGTGTGTGTCTGTCTGTCTGTCTGTCTGTCTGTCTGTCTCTCTGTCTGTCTGTGTGTGTGTGTGTGTGTGTGTGTACCTGGTACCCGGGGAACTTAGAGGTGACTATGGAGAAGATGTGCCAGTCATATTCCTCCATTATGTTCATCATCAGTAACGCCTCCTGCATCAGAGACGCTCCAAACTGGAAGAACGTAGACTTCACATCCTGGGGAGGGAGAGGGGGGAGATGGGGGAGGGAGGGAGAGAGAGGGAGAGGGGGAGAGGGGGGAGATGGGGGGAGGGAGGGTGGGGGGGGGGGAGGAGAGGCAGGGAGGGGAAGAGAGGGAGGGAGAGGGGGAGAAGGAATTGTTACCAGGCATGTCACAGAAGTAGAAAGCTAATATCAGTAGAAAGAGAAGAGACAGGAGGAGGAGTATGGAGGTAGAGAGAGGAGGTAGAGAGAGGGCCTGGTGATTACATATGGAGAGAGGAGGTAGAGAGAGGAGGTAGAGAGAGGGCCTGGTGATTACATATGGAGAGAGGAGGTAGAGAGAGAGGAGGTAGAGAGAGGGCCTGGTGATTACATATGAGGAGAGGAGGTCCTCTCTCTCCACTCTCCCTGCCACTCTCTCTCTCCACTCTCTCCCTCTCCACCTCTCTCTATCGCCCTACCTCCTCTCTCTCCACACTCCATGCCACTCTCTCTCTCCACTCTCTCCCTCTCCACCTCTCTCAATCTCCCTCTCCCTCACCCCTCTCTCTCCACTATCCCTTCCACTCTCTCTCTCCACTCTCTCTCCACCTCTTTCTCTCCATCTCCCTCTGTATCCCCCTCTCTAAACTCTCACTCTATCTTATCCACTATCTCTTTTGTCAGGCTGTGTGTTGTAACATCAGTAGTGTTAATGTCTCTACTGTAGATGGAACTGTGTGTAGGAGTAGTAACATCTCTCTCGCTGTCTCTTTCCATCTCTCTCTCTGTCTGTCTCTTTCCATCTCTCTCTCTGTCTGTCTCTCTCCATCTCTCTCTCTCTGTCTGTCTCTCTCCATCTCTCTCTCTCTGTCTGTCTCTCTCCGGCGCCGACAGAGATGGCCGCCTCGCTTCGCGTTCCTAGGAAACTATGCAGTTTTTTGTTTTTTTACGTGTTATTTCTTACATTGGTACCCCAAGCAGACACATCGATGGCTCTGAACAAACTTTATTTGACTCTTTGCAAACTGGAATCCATATATCCGGAGGCTGCATTCATTGTAGCTGGGGATTTTAACAAGGCTAATCTGAAAACAAGACTCCCTAAATTGTATCAGCATATCGATTGCGCAACCAGGGCTGGAAAAACCTTGGATCATTGTTACTCTAACTTCCGCGACGCATATAAGGCCCTGCCCCGCCCCCCTTTCGGAAAAGCTGACCACGACTCCATTTTGTTGATCCCTGCCTACAGACAGAAACTAAAACAAGAGGCTCCCACGCTGAGGTCTGTCCAACGCTGGTCCGACCAATCTGATTCCACACTCCAAGACTGCTTCCATCACGTGGACTGGGATATGTTTCGTATTGCGTCAGACAACAACATTGACGAATACGCTGATTCGGTGAGCGAGTTCATTTGAACGTGCGTTGAAGATGTCGTTCCCATAGCAACGATTAAAACATTCCCAAACCAGAAACCGTGGATTGATGGCAGCATTCGCGTGAAACTGAAAGCACGAACCACTGCTTTTAATCAGGGCAAGGTGACCGGAAACATGACCGAATACAAACAGTGTAGCTATTCCCTCCGCAAGGCAATCAAACAAGCTAAGCGTCAGTACAGAGACAAAGTAGAATCTCAATTCAACGGCTCAACCTCAGGAGGCTGAAGAAATTCGGCTTGTCACCAAAAGCACTAACAAACTTCTACAGATGCACAATCGAGAGCATCCTGTCAGGCTGTATCACCGCCTGGTACGGCAACTGCTCCGCCCACAACCGTAAGGCTCTCCAGAGGGTAGTGAGGTCTGCACAACGCATCACCGGGGGCAAACTACCTGCCCTCCAGGACACCTACACCACCCGATGTCACAGGAAGGCCATAAAGATCATCAAGGACATCAACCACCCGAGCCACTGCCTGTTCACCCCGCTATCATCCAGAAGGCGAGGTCAGTACAGGTGCATCAAAGCTGGGACCGAGAGACTGAAAAACAGCTTCTATCTCAAGGCCATCAGACTGTTAAACAGCCACCACTAACATTGAGTGGCTGCTGCCAACACACTGACACTGACTCAACTCCAGCCACTTTAATAATGGGAATTGATGGGAAATGATGTAAAATATATCACTAGCCACTTTAATGCTACTTAATATAATGTTTACATACCCTACATCACTCATCTCATATGTATATATATATACTGTACTCTATATCATCTACTGCATCTTTATGTAATACATGTATCACTAGCCACTTTAACTATGCCACTTTGTTTACATACTCATCTCATATGTATATACTGTACTCGATACCATCTACTGTATCTTGCCTATGCCGCTCTGTACCATCACTCATTCATATATCCTTATGTACATATTCTTTATCCCCTTACACTTGTGTCTATAAGGTAGTAGTTTTGGAATTGTTAGTTAGATTACTTGTTGGTTATTACTGCATTGTCGGAACTAGAAGCACAAGCATTTCGCTACACTCGCATTAACATCTGCTAACCATGTGTATGTGACAAATACATTTGATTTGATTTGATCTCTTTCTCTGTCTGTCTCTCTCCATCTCTCTCTGTCTGTCTCTCTCCATCTCTCTGTCTGTCTCTCTCCATCTCTCACTCTGTCTGTCTCTCTCCATCTCTCTCTCTCTGTCTGTCTCTCTCCATCTCTCTGTCTGTCTCTCTCCATCTCTCTCTCTGTCTGTCTCTCTCCATCTCTCTCTCTGTCTGTCTCTCTCCATCGCTCTCTCTCTCTGTCTGTCTCTCTCCATCGCTCTCTCTCTCTGTCTGTCTCTCTCCATCTCTCTCTCTGTCTGTCTCTCTCCATCTCTCTCTCTCTGTCTCTCTCTCCATCTCTCTCTCTCTGTCTGTCTCTCTCCATCGCTCTCTCTCTGTCTGTCTCTCTCCATCTCTCTCACTGTCTGTCTCTCTCCATCTCTCTCTCTGTGTCTCTCTCCATCTCTCTCTCTGTCTCTCTCTCCATCTCTCTCTCTGTCTCTCTCTCCATCTCTCTCTCTCTCTGTCTGTCTCTCTCCATCTCTCTGTCTGTCTCTCTCCATCTCTCTCGCTGTCTCTCTCCATCTCTCTCTCTGTCTGTCTCTCTCCATCTCTCTGTCTGTCTCTCTCCATCTCTCTCTCTCTGTCTGTCTCTCTCCATCTCTGTCTGTCTCTCTCCATCTCTCTGTCTGTCTCTCTCCATCTCTCTCGCTGTCTCTCTCCATCTCTCTCTCTGTCTGTCTCTCTCCATCTCTCTGTCTGTCTCTCTCCATCTCTCTCTCTGTCTGTCTCTCTCCATCTCTCTCTCTCTGTCTCTCTCTCCATCTCTCTCTCTGTCTCTCTCTCCATCTCTCTCTCTCTGTCTGTCTCTCTCCATCTCTCTGTCTGTCTCTCTCCATCTCTCTCGCTGTCTCTCTCCATCTCTCTCTCTGTCTGTCTCTCTCCATCTCTCTGTCTGTCTCTCTCCATCTCTCTCGCTGTCTCTCTCCATCTCTCTCTCTGTCTGTCTCTCTCCATCTCTCTGTCTGTCTCTCTCCATCTCTCTCTCTCTCGCTGTCTCTCTCCATCTCTCTGTCTGTCTCTCTCCATCTCTCTCGCTGTCTCTCTCCATCTCTCTCTCTGTCTGTCTGTCTCTCTCCATCTCTCTGTCTGTCTCTCCATCTCTCTCTCTGTCTGTCTCTCTCCATCTCTCTCTCTCTGTCTCTCTCTCCATCTCTCTCTCTGTCTCTCTCTCCATCTCTCTCTCTCTGTCTGTCTCTCTCCATCTCTCTGTCTGTCTCTCTCCATCTCTCTCGCTGTCTCTCTCCATCTCTCTCTCTGTCTGTCTCTCTCCATCTCTCTGTCTGTCTCTCTCCATCTCTCTCTCTCTGTCTGTCTCTCTCCATCTCTCTCTTTGTCTGTCTCTCTCCATCTCTCTCTTTGTCTGTCTCTCTCCATCTCTCTCTCTCTGTCTCTCTCTCCATCTCTCGCTCTGTCTCTCTCTCCATCTCTCTCTCTCTGTCTGTCTCTCTCCATCTCTCTGTCTGTCTCTCTCCATCTCTCTCGCTGTCTCTCTCCATCTCTCTCTCTGTCTGTCTCTCTCCATCTCTCTGTCTGTCTCTCTCCATCTCTCTCGCTGTCTCTCTCCATCTCTCTCTCTGTCTGTCTCTCTCCATCTCTCTGTCTGTCTCTCTCCATCTCTCTCTCTCTCGCTGTCTCTCTCCATCTCTCTGTCTGTCTCTCTCCATCTCTCTCGCTGTCTCTCTCCATCTCTCTCTCTGTCTGTCTGTCTCTCTCCATCTCTCTGTCTGTCTCTCTCCATCTCTCTCGCTGTCTCTCTCCATCTCTCTCTCTGTCTGTCTCTCTCCATCTCTCTGTCTGTCTCTCTCCATCTCTCTCTCTGTCTGTCTCTCTCCATCTCTCTCTCTCTGTCTCTCTCTCCATCTCTCTCTCTGTCTCTCTCTCCATCTCTCTCTCTCTGTCTGTCTCTCTCCATCTCTCTGTCTGTCTCTCTCCATCTCTCTCGCTGTCTCTCTCCATCTCTCTCTCTGTCTGTCTCTCTCCATCTCTCTGTCTGTCTCTCTCCATCTCTCTCGCTGTCTCTCTCCATCTCTCTCTCTGTCTGTCTCTCTCCATCTCTCTGTCTGTCTCTCTCCATCTCTCTCTCTCTCGCTGTCTCTCTCCATCTCTCTGTCTGTCTCTCTCCATCTCTCTCGCTGTCTCTCTCCATCTCTCTCTCTGTCTGTCTGTCTCTCTCCATCTCTCTGTCTGTCTCTCCATCTCTCTCTCTGTCTGTCTCTCTCCATCTCTCTCTCTCTGTCTCTCTCTCCATCTCTCTCTCTGTCTCTCTCTCCATCTCTCTCTCTCTGTCTGTCTCTCTCCATCTCTCTGTCTGTCTCTCTCCATCTCTCTCGCTGTCTCTCTCCATCTCTCTCTCTGTCTGTCTCTCTCCATCTCTCTGTCTGTCTCTCTCCATCTCTCTCTCTCTGTCTGTCTCTCTCCATCTCTCTCTTTGTCTGTCTCTCTCCATCTCTCTCTTTGTCTGTCTCTCTCCATCTCTCTCTCTCTGTCTGTCTCTCTCCATCTCTCTCTCTCTGTCTGTCTCTCTCCATCTCTCTCTCTCTCTCTGTCTGTCTCTCTCCATCTCTCTCTCTCTCTGTATCCCCCATCACATTAGGCTTGTTCCAGCTTCCTGTACCTCTGTTCATCTCTCCTCATCTCTCTCTCTCCTCTCGTCTCAATTCAATTCAAGGGGCTTTATTGGCATGGTAAACACATGTCAACATTTCCAAAACAAGTGAGGTAGATAATATACAGAAGTAGTCTCTCCGTCTCTCTCTCTCTCTGTCTGTCTCTCTCCATCTCTCTCTCTCTCTGTCTGTCTCTCTCCATCTCTCTCTCTCTCTGTCTGTCTCTCTCCATCTCTCTCTCTGTATCCCCCATCACATTAGGCTTGTTCCAGCTTCCTGTACCTCTGTTCATCTCTCCTCATCTCTCTCTCTCCTCTCGTCTCAATTCAATTCAAGGGGCTTTATTGGCATGGTAAACACATGTCAACATTTCCAAAACAAGTGAGGTAGATAATATACAGAAGTAGTCTCTCCGTCTCTCTCTCTCTCTCTCTCCGTGTCCCACATCACATCAGGTTCCAGCTTCCTGTCTTTAGGCTGACTAACATGATGCCTCCTTTAACAACCTCACTCTGTCTGTCTCTCTCCATCTCTCTCCGTCTCTCTCTCTCTCTCTCCGTGTCCCACATCACATTAGGTTCCAGCTTCCTGTCTTTAGGCTGACTAACATGATGCCTCCTTTAACAACCTCACTCTGTCTGTCTCTCTCCATCTCTCTCCGTCTCTCTCTCTCTCTCTCTCCGTGTCCCACATCACATTAGGTTCCAGCTTCCTGTCTTTAGGCTGACTAACATGATGCCTCCTTTAACAACCTCACTCTGTCTGTCTCTCTCCATCTCTCTCCGTCTCTCTCTCTCTCTCTCTCCGTGTCCCACATCACATCAGGTTCCAGCTTCCTGTCTTTAGGCTGACTAACATGATGCCTCCTTTAACAACCTCACTCTGTCTGTCTCTCTCCATCTCTCTCTCTCTCTGTCTGTCTCTCTCCATCTCTCTCTGTCTGTCTCTCTCCATCTCTCTCCGTCTCTCTCCATCTCTCTCTCCGTGTCCCACATCACATCAGGTTCCAGCTTCCTGTCTTTAGGCTGACTAACATGATGCCTCCTTTAACAACCTCACTCTGTCTGTCTCTCTCCATCTCTCTCTCTCTCTGTCGGTCTCTCTCCATCTCTCTCTCTGTCTCTCTCCATCACTCTCTCTGTATGTCTCTCTCCATCTCTCTCTCTGTCTGTCTCTCTCCATCTCTCTCTGTCTGTCTCTCTCCATCTCTCTCCGTCTCTCTCTCTCTCTCTCTCCGTGTCCCACATCACATCAGGTTCCAGCTTCCTGTCTTTAGGCTGACTAACATGATGCCTCCTTTAACAACCTCACTCTGCCGGTATGTTATTCTAACCAGAGAAGAGACGAAGGGAGAAAGAGGGCAGAATTATGCTAAAATACCCTCCGTGTACCAACGTAAAACACCAAATAATTCACGCAGAGCAAAATTAGGCCGATATCCACTAATTATCAAAATCCGGAAAAGAGCTGTTAAAAATCTACAACCACCTAAAAGGAAGTGATTCCCAAACCTTCCATAACAAAGCCATCGCCTACAGAGAGATGAACCTGGAGAAGAGTCCCCTAAGCAAGCTGGTCCTGGGGCTCTGTTCACAAACACAAACATACCCCACAGAGCACCAGGACAGCAGCACAATTAGACCCAGCCAAATCATGAGAAAACAAAAAGATAATTACTTGACACATTGGAAAGAATTAACAAAAAAACAGAGCAAACTAGAATGCTATTTGGCCCTGAACAGAGAGTACACAGAGGCAGAATACCTGACCACTGTGACTGACCCAAAATTAAGGAAATCTTGTACAGACTCAGTGAGCATAGCCTTGCTATTGAGAAAGGCCGCCGTAGGCAGACAAGGCTCTCAAGAGAAGACAGGCTATGTGCTCACTGCCCACAAAATGAGGTGGAAACTGAGCTGCACTTCCTAACCTCCTGTCCAATATATGACTCTATTAGAGACACATATTTCCCTCAGATTACACAGACCCACAAAGAATTCCAAAACAAATCACATTTTGATAAACTCCCATATCTACTGGGTGAAATACCACAGTGTGACATCACAGCAGCAAGATTTGTGACCTGTTGCCACAAGAAAAGGGCAACCAGTGAAGAACAAACACCATTGTAAATACAACCCATATTTATGTTGATTTATTTTCCCTTTTGTACTTTAACTATTTGTGCAAATAACTATTACTATATATAATTACTACTCCTAGACACAGTTCCATCTACAGTAGAGACATTGATACTACTGACGTTACTACTCCTACACACAGCTCCATCTACAGTAGAGACATTGATACTGCTGATGTTACTACTCCTACACACAGTTCATCTACAGTAGAGACATTGATACTACTGATGTTACTACTCCTATTGATACTACTGACGTTACTACTCCTATTGACACTACTGATGTTACTACTCCTATTGATACTACTGACGTTACTACTCCTATTGATACTACTGATGTTACTACTCCTATTGATACTACTGACGTTACTACTCCTATTGATACTACTGATGTTACTACTCCTATTGATACTACTGACGTTACTACTCCTATTGATACTACTGACGTTACTACTCCTATTGACACTACTGATGTTACTACTCCTATTGATACTACTGATGTTACTACTCCTATTGACACTACTGACGGTACTACTCCTATTGATACTACTGATGTTACTACTCCTACACACAGTTCCATCTACAGTAGAGACATTGATACTACTGACGTTACTACTCCTATTGATACTACTGATGTTACTACTCCTATTGATACTACTGATGTTACTACTCCTATTGATACTACTGATGTTACTACTCCTATTGATACTACTGATGTTACTACTCCTATTGATACTACTGATGTTACTACTCCTATTGATACTACTGATGTTACTACTCCTATTGATACTACTGATGTTACTACTCCTACACACAGTTCATCTACAGTAGAGACATTGATACTACTGACGTTACTACTCCTATTGATACTACTGATGTTACTACTCCTATTGATACTACTGACGTTACTACTCCTATTGATACTACTGATGTTACTACTCCTACACACAGTTCATCTACAGTAGAGACATTGATACTACTGACGTTACTACTCCTATTGATACTACTGATGTTACTACTCCTATTGATACTACTGATGTTACTACTATTGATACTACTGATGTTACTACTCCTATTGATACTACTGACGTTACTACTCCTATTGATACTACTGACGTTACTACTCCTATTGACACTACTGACGTTACTACTCCTATTGACACTACTGATGTTACTACTATTGATACTACTGATGTTACTACTCCTATTGATACTACTGACGTTACTACTCCTATTGATACTACTGACGTTACTACTCCTACTGATACTACTGATGTTACTACTCCTACACACAGTTCCATCTACAGTAGAGACATTGATACTACTGACGTTACTACTCCTATTGATACTACTGATGTTACTCCTATTGACACTACTGACGTTACTACTCCTATTGATACTACTGACGTTACTAGTCCTACACACAGTTCCATCTACAGTAGAGACATTGATACTACTGATGTTACTACTCCTATTGATACTACTGATGTTACTACTCCTATTGATACTACTGACGTTACTACTCCTATTGATACTACTGACGTTACTACTCCTATTGACACTACTGACGTTACTACTCCTATTGATACTACTGATGTTACTACACCTATTGATACTACTGATGTTACTACTCCTATTGACACTACTGATGTTACTACTATTGATACTACTGATGTTACTACTCCTATTGACACTACTGACGTTACTACTCCTATTGATACTACTGATGTTACTACTCCTATTGATACTACTGACGTTACTACTCCTATTGATACTACTGATGTTACTACTCCTATTGATACTACTGATGGTACTACTCCTACACACAGTTCCATCTATAGTAGAGACATTGATACTACTGATGTTACTACTCCTACACACTGTTCATCTACAGTAGAGACATTGATAGTACTGATGTTACTACTCCTATTGATACTACTGACGTTACTACTCCTACACACAGTTCCATCTACAGTAGAGACATTGATACTACTGATGTTACTACTCCTATTGATACTACTGACGTTACTACTCCTATTGATACTACTGACGTTACTACTCCTATTGATACTACTGATGTTACTACTCCTATTGATACTACTGACGTTACTACTCCTATTGATACTACTGACGTTACTACTCCTACACACAGTTCATCTACAGTAGAGACATTGATACTACTGATGTTACTACTCCTATTGATACTACTGACGTTACTACTCCTACACACAGTTCCATCTACAGTAGAGACATTGATACTACTGATGTTACTACTCCTATTGATACTACTGACGTTACTACTCCTATTGATACTACTGATGTTACTACTCCTATTGATACTACTGACGTTACTACTCCTATTGATACTACTGACGTTACTACTCCTATTGATACTACTGACGTTACTACTCCTACACACAGTTCCATCTACAGTAGAGACATTGATACTACTGACGTTACTACTCCTATTGATACTACTGATGTTACTACTCCTATTGATACTACTGACGTTACTACTCCTATTGATACTACTGATGTTACTACTCCTATTGATACTACTGATGTTACTACTCCTATTGATACTACTGACGTTACTACTCCTATTGATACTACTGATGTTACTACTCCTATTGACACTACTGATGTTACTACTCCTATTGATACTACTGACGTTACTACTCCTATTGATACTACTGATGTTACTACTCCTATTGACACTACTGACGTTACTACTCCTACACACAGTTCCATCTACAGTAGAGACATTGATACTACTGACGTTACTACTCCTATTGATACTACTGATGTTACTACTCCTATTGATACTACTGACGTTACTACTCCTATTGATACTACTGATGTTACTACTCCTATTGATACTACTGACGTTACTACTCCTATTGATACTACTGATGTTACTACTCCTATTGACACTACTGACGTTACTACTCCTATTGATACTACTGATGTTACTACTCCTATTGATACTACTGATGTTACTACTCCTATTGATACTACTTATGTTACTACTCCTATTGATACTACTGATGTTACTACTCCTACACACAGTTCCATCTACAGTAGAGACCTTGATACTACTGTGCTGATGTTACTACTCCTACACACAGTTCCATCTACAGTTGAGACATTGATACTACTAACGTTACTACTCCTATTGATACTACTGATGTTACTACTCCTATTGATACTACTGATGTTACTACTCCTACACACAGTTCCATCTACAGTAGAGACCTTGATACTACTGTGCTGATGTTACTACTCCTACACACAGTTCCATCTACAGTAGAGACATTGATACTACTGATGTTACTACTCCTATTGATACTACTGATGTTACTACTCCTATTGATACTACTGACGTTACTACTCCTATTGATACTACTGACGTTACTACTCCTACACACAGTTCCATCTACAGTAGAGACATTGATACTACTGATGTTACTACTCCTATTGATACTACTGACGTTACTACTCCTATTGATACTACTGATGTTACTACTCCTATTGATACTACTGATGTTACTACTCCTATTGACACTACTGATGTTACTACTCCTATTGATACTACTGATGTTACTACTCCTATTGATACTACTGATGTTACTACTCCTACACACAGCTCCATCTACAGTAGAGACATTGATACTACTGACGTTACTACTCCTATTGATACTACTGACGTTACTACTCCTATTGATACTACTGACGTTACTACTCCAATTTATACTACTGATGTTACTACTCCTATTGATACTACTGACGTTACTACTCCTATTGCTACTACTGATGTTACTACTCCTATTGATACTACTGATGTTACTACTCCTACACACAGCTCCATCTACAGTAGAGACCTTGATACTACTGATGTTACTACTAATATTGATACTACTGATGTTACTACTCCTACACACAGTTCCATCTACAGTAGAGACATTGATACTACTGACGTTACTACTCCTATTGATAATACTGATGTTACTACTCCTATTGATACTACTGACGTTACTACTCCTATTGATACTACTGATGTTACTACTCCTATTGATACTACTGACGTTACTACTCCTATTGATACTACTGATGTTACTACTCCTATTGATACTACTGACGTTACTACTCCTATTGATACTACTGATGTTACTACTCCTACACACAGTTCCATCTACAGTAGAGACATTGATACTACTGATGTTACTACTCCTATTGATACTACTGACGTTACTACTCCTACACACAGTTCCATCTACAGTAGAGACATTGATACTACTGATGTTACTACTCCTATTGATACTACTGATGTTACTACTCCTATTGATACTACTGATGTTACTACTCCTATTGATACTACTGATGTTACTACTCCTACACACAGTTCCATCTACAGTAGAGACATTGATACTACTGATGTTACTACTCCTATTGATACTACTGACGTTACTACTCCTACACACAGTTCCATCTATAGTAGAGACATTGATACTACTGATGTTACTACTCCTATTGATACTACTGACGTTACTACTCCTATTGATACTACTGATGTTACTACTCCTATTGATACTACTGACGTTACTACTCCTATTGATACTACTGACGTTACTACTCCTATTGATACTACTGACGTTACTACTCCTATTGATACTACTGATGTTACTACTCCTATTGATACTACTGATGTTACTACTCCTATTGACACTACTGACGTTACTACTCCTATTGATACTACTGACGTTACTACTCCTATTGATACTACTGACGTTACTACTCCTACACACAGTTCCATCTACAGTAGAGACATTGATACTACTGACGTTACTACTCCTATTGATACTACTGATGTTACTACTCCTATTGATACTACTGACGTTACTACTCCTATTGCTACTACTGATGTTACTACTCCTATTGATACTACTGACGTTACTACTCCTATTGATACTACTGACGTTACTACTCCTACACACAGTTCCATCTACAGTAGAGACATTGATACTACTGACGTTACTACTCCTATTGATACTACTGATGTTACTACTCCTATTGATACTACTGACGTTACTACTCCTATTGATACTACTGATGTTACTACTCCTATTGATACTACTGACGTTACTACTCCTATTAATACTACTGACGTTACTACTCCTATTGATACTACTGACGTTACTACTCCTATTGATACTACTGATGTTACTACTCCTATTGATACTACTGATGTTACTACTCCTATTGACACTACTGACGTTACTACTCCTATTGATACTACTGACGTTACTACTCCAACACACAGTTCCATCTACAGTAGAGACATTGATACTACTGACGTTACTACTCCTATTGATACTACTGACGTTACTACTCCTATTGATACTACTGACGTTACTACTCCTATTGATACTACTGATGTTACTACTCCTATTGATAATACTGATGTTACTACTCCTATTGATACTACTGACGTTACTACTCCTATTGATACTACTGACGTTACTAGTCCTATTGATACTACTGACGTTACTACTCCTATTGATACTACTGATGTTACTACTCCTATTGATACTACTGACGTTACTACTCCTATTGATACTACTGACGTTACTACTCCTACACACAGTTCCATCTACAGTAGAGACATTGATACTACTGACGTTACTACTCCTATTGATACTACTGATGTTACTACTCCTATTGATACTACTGACGTTACTACTCCTATTGATACTACTGACGTTACTACTCCTACACACAGTTCATCTACAGTAGAGACATTGATACTACTGATGTTACTACTCCTATTGATACTACTGACGTTACTACTCCTACACACAGTTCCATCTACAGTAGAGACATTGATACTACTGATGTTACTACTCCTATTGATACTACTGACGTTACTACTCCTATTGATACTACTGATGTTACTACTCCTATTGATACTACTGATGTTACTACTCCTATTGATACTACTGACGTTACTACTCCTATTGATACTACTGACGTTACTACTCCTACACACAGTTCCATCTACAGTAGAGACATTGATACTACTGACGTTACTACTCCTATTGATACTACTGACGTTACTACTCCTATTGATACTACTGACGTTACTACTCCTATTGATACTACTGATGTTACTACTCCTATTGATACTACTGACGTTACTACTCCTATTGATACTACTGATGTTACTACTCCTATTGATACTACTGATGTTACTACTCCTATTGATACTACTGATGTTACTACTCCTATTGATACTACTGATGTTACTACTCCTATTGATACTACTGACGTTACTACTCCTATTGATACTACTTATGTTACTACTCCTATTGATACTACTGATGTTACTACTCCTACACACAGTTCCATCTACAGTAGAGACCTTGATACTACTGTGCTGATGTTACTACTCCTACACACAGTTCCATCTACAGTTGAGACATTGATACTACTAACGTTACTACTCCTATTGATACTACTGATGTTACTACTCCTATTGATACTACTGATGTTACTACTCCTACACACAGTTCCATCTACAGTAGAGACCTTGATACTACTGTGCTGATGTTACTACTCCTACACACAGTTCCATCTACAGTAGAGACATTGATACTACTGATGTTACTACTCCTATTGATACTACTGATGTTACTACTCCTATTGATACTACTGACGTTACTACTCCTATTGATACTACTGACGTTACTACTCCTACACACAGTTCCATCTACAGTAGAGACATTGATACTACTGATGTTACTACTCCTATTGATACTACTGACGTTACTACTCCTATTGATACTACTGATGTTACTACTCCTATTGATACTACTGATGTTACTACTCCTATTGACACTACTGACGTTACTACTCCTATTGATACTACTGATGTTACTACTCCTATTGATACTACTGATGTTACTACTCCTACACACAGCTCCATCTACAGTAGAGACATTGATACTACTGACGTTACTACTCCTATTGATACTACTGACGTTACTACTCCTATTGATACTACTGACGTTACTACTCCTATTGATACTACTGATGTTACTACTCCTATTGATACTACTGATGTTACTACTCCTATTGATACTACTGACGTTACTACTCCTATTGATACTACTGACGTTACTACTCCTACACACAGTTCCATCTACAGTAGAGACATTGATACTACTGACGTTACTACTCCTATTGATACTACTGATGTTACTACTCCTATTGATACTACTGACGTTACTACTCCTATTGATAATACTGATGTTACTACTCCAATTTATACTACTGATGTTACTACTCCTATTGATACTACTGACGTTACTACTCCTATTGCTACTACTGATGTTACTACTCCTATTGATACTACTGATGTTACTACTCCTACACACAGCTCCATCTACAGTAGAGACCTTGATACTACTGATGTTACTACTCCTATTGATACTACTGATGTTACTACTCCTACACACAGTTCCATCTACAGTAGAGACATTGATACTACTGACGTTACTACTCCTATTGATAATACTGATGTTACTACTCCTATTGATACTACTGACGTTACTACTCCTATTGATACTACTGATGTTACTACTCCTATTGATACTACTGACGTTACTACTCCTATTGATACTACTGATGTTACTACTCCTATTGATACTACTGACGTTACTACTCCTATTGATACTACTGATGTTACTACTCCTACACACAGTTCCATCTACAGTAGAGACATTGATCCTACTGATGTTACTACTCCTATTGATACTACTGACGTTACTACTCCTACACACAGTTCCATCTACAGTATAGACATTGATACTACTGATGTTACTACTCCTATTGATACTACTGATGTTACTACTCCTATTGATACTACTGATGTTACTACTCCTATTGATACTACTGATGTTACTACTCCTACACACAGTTCCATCTACAGTAGAGACATTGATACTACTGATGTTACTACTCCTATTGATACTACTGACGTTACTACTCCTACACACAGTTCCATCTATAGTAGAGACATTGATACTACTGATGTTACTACTCCTATTGATACTACTGACGTTACTACTCCTATTGATACTACTGATGTTACTACTCCTATTGATACTACTGACGTTACTACTCCTATTGATACTACTGACGTTACTACTCCTATTGATACTACTGACGTTACTACTCCTATTGATACTACTGATGTTACTACTCCTATTGATACTACTGATGTTACTACTCCTATTGACACTACTGACGTTACTACTCCTATTGATACTACTGACGTTACTACTCCTACACACAGTTCCATCTACAGTAGAGACATTGATACTACTGACGTTACTACTCCTATTGATACTACTGATGTTACTACTCCTATTGATACTACTGACGTTACTACTCCTATTGATACTACTGAAGTTACTACTCCTATTGATACTACTGATGTTACTACTCCTATTGATACTACTGATGTTACTACTCCTATTGACACTACTGACGTTACTACTCCTATTGATACTACTGACGTTACTACTCCTATTGATACTACTGATGTTACTACTCCTATTGATACTACTGACGTTACTACTCCTATTGATACTACTGACGTTACTACTCCTATTGATACTACTGAAGTTACTACTCCTATTGATACTACTGATGTTACTACTCCTATTGATACTACTGATGTTACTACTCCTATTGACACTACTGACGTTACTACTCCTATTGATACTACTGACGTTACTACTCCTACACACAGTTCCATCTACAGTAGAGACATTGATACTACTGACGTTACTACTCCTATTGATACTACTGACGTTACTACTCCTATTGATACTACTGATGTTACTACTCCTATTGATAATACTGATGTTACTACTCCTATTGATACTACTGACGTTACTACTCCTATTGATACTACTGACGTTACTAGTCCTATTGATACTACTGACGTTACTACTCCTATTGATACTACTGATGTTACTACTCCTATTGATACTACTGACGTTACTACTCCTATTGATACTACTGACGTTACTACTCCTACACACAGTTCCATCTACAGTAGAGACATTGATACTACTGACGTTACTACTCCTATTGATACTACTGATGTTACTACTCCTATTGATACTACTGACGTTACTACTCCTATTGATACTACTGATGTTACTACTCCTATTGATACTACTGATGTTACTACTCCTATTGATACTACTGATGTTACTACTCCTATTGATACTACTGATGTTACTACTCCTATTGATACTACTGACGTTACTACTCCTATTGATACTACTGACGTTACTACTCCTATTGATACTACTGATGTTACTACTCCTATTGATACTACTGATGTTACTACTCCTATTGACACTACTGACGTTACTACTCCTATTGATACTACTGACGTTACTACTCCTACACACAGTTCCATCTACAGTAGAGACATTGATACTACTGACGTTACTACTCCTATTGATACTACTGACGTTACTACTCCTATTGATACTACTGATGTTACTACTCCTATTGATAATACTTATGTTACTACTCCTATTGATACTACTGACGTTACTACTCCTATTGATACTACTGACGTTACTAGTCCTATTGATACTACTGACGTTACTACTCCTACACACAGTTATAACACTGTGCGTAGCCATAAAATCACATTTGAAATGTCTCTATTCCTTTGAGACTTGTGAGTGTAATGTTTACTGTTAATTTTTTATTTTTTTATTTTGCATTTATTTATTATCTATTTTACTTGCTTTGGCAATGTTAACATGTGTTTTCCATGCCAATAAAGCCCTTTTAATTGAGTTGAGATAGAGAGAGAGAGAGAGAGAGAGAGAGAGAGGGGGAGAGAGAGAGATGTAGAGAGAGAGAAGTAGAGAGAGAGAGAGAGAGAGAGAGCGAGAGAGAAAGAGTGAGAGAGAGAGAGAGAGAGAGAGAGAGGGGTAGAGAGAGAGAGGGAGAGAGAGATAGGGAGAGAGAGAGAGAGAGAGAGAGAGGGGGGGGGGGGGTAGAGAGAGAGAGGGAGAGAGAGGAGTGAGAGAGAGGGGGGGGGTGAGAGAGTGGAGGTGGGGTAGTGACTGAATAGCTTGAGGGCAGAGTTTCAAAGTTGTGACATAATGTAAATCATAAACCACCACAGCCCAAATCAGGCTTCCAACCCAGCACTAACATGGTGTAAAGGTTTACTTCCAGCCCAGCACCAATTTGATTACATTAAACCTGGTTCACGGCCTACGAGTCGCTCCGTGTCATTTTAGCCATGACCCACCCACCATCACAGATTGTTCTGAAAATCGTTTCTGTAGTTAGAAACGTATCAGATGAGCATTTCTGAAACATTATTTTGTTGTCATTTATTTTGATGTTCAGCTAAATGATTGCACCCACATTGGCCATTTTAATTTAAATATTCAGATCATTTTCATTAATATACAGAGCACACATCCTGGTAATTCGTCCGGCCCTGTGAATGTTGACCTGTTTAAAACCTCTTAAAGAGGCTGCGAATTTTTGCAGCTTTTTGTAAAAATCGCACAAAATTTCAACGTCCTGCTACTCATGCCAGGAATATAGTATATGCATATGATTAGTATGTGTGGATAGAAAACACTCTGAAGTTTATAAAACTGGTTAAATCATGTCTGTGACTATAACAGAACGTGTGAAGGAGGCAAAATCCCAAGGAAAACTGTTCACAAAAAACACAAAAAAAATATCCCTCCGCCAGTCTTTTTATTGTCTATAGCAAGGGAAAATAGATAGCGTCCAGTTTACAATGCCTACAGCTTCCACACGATGTCGCCAGTACTGGCAATTGAGTTGAAATTTATCCTTGGTAGAATGAGGAATAGGCACTTCCTGTCGTCGAGTACACAGGAGGAAGTTTTGATAGAGAAAATATGGACTATGATTTCAAGACTTGCTGATATTGAATACAGATCGCCCCGTGATCAATTTGATCGATTATTGACGTTTACTAATACCTAAAGTTGGATTACAAAAGTAGTTTGAAGTGTTTTGTCAAAGTTTATAGGCAACTTTTTTTTTTCATTTAAAAAAATGACGTTGCGTTTTGGAACGGTGCTTTTTCATGGATCAGACGGGCTATATAAATGGACATTTAGAGATGTTTATGGGACATATAGGAGTGCCAACAAAGAAGCTCGTCAAAGGTAATGAATGTTTTATATTTTATTTCTGCGTTTTGTGTAGCGCCGGCTACGCTAATTATTTTGTTTACGTCCCCTTCAGGTATTTCGGGGGTTGCATGCTATCAGATAATAGCTTCTCATGCTTTCGCCGAAAAGCATTTTAAAAATCTGACATGTTGGCTAGATTCACAACGAGTGTAGCTTTAATTGAGTACCCTGCATGTGTGTTTTAATGAAAGTTTGAGTTGTATCGAGTACTATTAG
>NC_143034.1:3632500-3637500 GCF_057628025.1 Oncorhynchus mykiss | reverse complement strand
GACCTAGCATAGTGTCGAGTCAAACTATAGTCCCAAATGGTGACAGAGAGGTCTCCTATAATATTTAACAGACCCATAAAAGAGATAGTGTAGGGTAGATCAGACTGTACATCTTCTGAGTCTCCCAACTATAGATCTAAAAGTTCCATGGCTAATGTTCTGTGGACTTCCATTTAGCATTTAACATACACAGCCCCCGAGACTGACATCCATTAATTATATATATACACTTCACGATGACAGACAGAGTGAATAGACACAGAGAGCTCATGGGCTCCTGAGTTCTTCTGCAACAGTATATATAGAATTAGTGTTGGATAAGTGTAGGTAAACTTTGAAGTATTCTGCAAGGACTCATACAGGATACTAAAACCTCAACATCAAACCCCTTTCATTCCACTTCACAATTCCATACGTAAAACCTTAGTTTTGGACGAAGTTACCTGAACGGACTTTTACGATCAAGGACTATCAAGAAAAGAAAATGAAAAAAAACTTCTAACCTGCAGAAGAAACAGCGGAAACTGGAAATAACATTCCAACACAAAATTGTGTCGAGTAATGTTCAGTCTAAACCTACTTTCTGAAGCCAAAAAAGGAAACGACAATAATCTAAAAATAATAATTAAAAAAAATAATAAATATTTAATAATAATAAAACATAAAAATTATAATAAAACAATAATAACACATATTTTTTTTAACCAGGCAAGTCAGTTAAGAACAAATTCTTATTTTCAATGACGGACGAGGAACAGTGGGTTAACTGCCTGTTCAGGGGCAGAACGGCAGATTTGTACCTTGTCAGCTCGGGGGTTTGAACTTGCAACCTTCCGGTTACTAGTCCAACGCTCTAACCACTAGGCTACCCTGCCGTCCCTACACTCTAACCACTAGGCTACCCTGCCGTCCCTACACTCTAACCACTAGGCTACCCTGCCGTCCCTACACTCTAACCACTAGGCTACCCTGCCGTCCCTACACTCTAACCACTAGGCTACCCTGCCGTCCCTACACTCTAACCACTAGGCTACCCTGCCGCCCCTACACTCTAACCACTAGGCTACCCTGCCGTCCCTACACTCTAACCACTAGGCTACCCTGCCGTCCCTACACTCTAACCACTAGGCTACCCTGCCGTCCCTACACTCTAACCACTAGGCTACCCTGCCGTCCCTACACTCTAACCACTAGGCTACCCTGCCGTCCCTACACTCTAACCACTAGGCTACCCTGCCGTCCCTACACTCTAACCACTAGGCTACCCTGCCGTCCCTACACTCTAACCACTAGGCTAACCTGCCGTCCCTACACTCTAACCACTAGGCTAACCTGCCGTCCCTACACTCTAACCACTAGGCTACCCTGCCGCCCCTACACTCTAACCACTAGGCTACCCTGCCGCCCCTACACTCTAACCACTAGGCTAACCTGCCGTCCCTACACTCTAACCACTAGGCTAACCTGCCGTCCCTACACTCTAACCACTAGGCTACCCTGCCACCCCTACACTCTAACCACTAGGCTAACCTGCCGTCCCTACACTCTAACCACTAGGCTAACCTGCCGTCCCTACACTCTAACCACTAGGCTAACCTGCCGCCCCAATAATATAATAATATAATAATACAACAATAATAATAACAATAATAAAACATGTTTTTTATATATATATATATTAAAGCTTAATAAATAAGGCTACCAGGCTGCTATGAAAGAATCTGACTGAAACTAGCTCTGAAGTGTGAAGTGAGAGGTGTGAAATCCCTTGAGCCTTACAATGGCAGGAGAGTTTCACAGCCCCCCCCCCCCCCCTCCCAAATGCAGAGACATTTGATATCCTCCCTCCTCAGAATCCCCAAAATACAACAGCCCCGGGGCATCTTTGTTTGGACGTCGTGAAGGATAATTCACCAACACTGAGAAGATATAGCGAGCTAATGACCTCATTTTCCATGTGGAACAGACAGACAGAGACCTGCTAGCTATGTTGGGAATCTGCCTCCCGAAAAAAGCTTCTCTCTCCCTGGTCTGTCTCTCCCTGTCTGGTATAGGTACCCCCGCCACACTCCCCCCTCTCTCCCTGGACTGTCTCCCCCTGTCTGGTACAGGTACCCCCGCCACACTCCCCCGTCTCTCCCTGGCCTGTCTCTCCCTGTCTGGTATAGGTACCCCCGTCACACTCCCCCCTCTCTCCCTGGTTTGTCTCTCCCTGTCTGGTACAGGTACCCCCATACACTCCCCCTCTCTCCCTGTCTGGTACAGGGACCCCCACCACACTCCCCACTCTCTCCCTGTCTGGTACAGGGACCCCCGCCACACTCCCCCCTCTCTCCCTGTCTGGTATAGATACCCCCACCACACTCCCCCTCTCTCCCTGTCTGGTACAGGGACCCCCACCACACTCCCCACTCTCTCCCTGTCTGGTACAGGACCCCCGCCACACTCCCCCCTCTCTCCCTGTCTGGTATAGATACCCCCACCACACTCCCCCCTCTCTCCCTGTCTGGTACAGGGACCCCCCACCACACTCCCCACTCTCTCCCTGTCTGGTACAGGGACCCCCGCCACACTCCCCCCTCTCTCCCTGTCTGGTATAGATACCCCCACCACACTCCCCCCTCTCTCCCTGTCTGGTACAGGACCCCCTCCACACTCCCCCCTCTCCCCCTGTCTGGTACAGGTACCCCCACCACACTCCCCCCTCTCTCCCTGTCTGGTACAGGGACCCCCACCACACTCCCCCCTCTCTCCTCCTGTCTGGTATAGGGACCCCCCACCACACTCCCCCTCTCTCCCTAGCTTTCACTTGCCTTCCAGCACACACCCACTGTTGAAGTGAGTGATTCTGAACAATGGCCACAAAATTGTATATGAACTTGCTTGTTTACCCAACCGTGGGACAGTCCATGTTTGTTCCCACACTCGGGACTCCTGCTTGTTTTGTTGACGATGAACTTGCTTGTTTCCCCAACCGTGGGACAGTCCATGTTTGTTCCCACACTCGGGACTCCTGCTTGTTTTGTTGACGATGAACTTGCTTGTTTCCCCAACCGTGGGACAGTCCATGTTTGTTCCCACACTCGGGACTCTGACTCTCTACTGGTTACACGGACTCTTGGCCTCCCATCCTATTCTAACCACCTCTCGCCGGCTTTGTATTCACGTTACCTGATGCAATTGCTGTACAATATGATCTTGTTTTCTGCACGTTAACACTAGAAGCTTATTACCTAAAATGGATCAGTTGAAAGTGTTGGTTTACAGCTTCAATCCAGATGTGTCGGTCGTTACTGAGACGTGGTTAAAAGAAAGAGTGTTATGAACACTGATGTTAACCTTTCTGGTTATAACCTTTTTCGGCAAGACAGATCTTCCAAAAGTGGTGGAGTGGCAATCTTTACCAAGGGATCACCTTCAGTGCTCGGTTGTCTCCACCAAGTCTGTCCTCAAACAATTTGATTTGCTGGTTTTACTCATTCAACTTTCAAATAACTCTTTGTTGACTGTTGCTGGGTGTTATCGTCCACCATCAGCACCGGCCTGTACCCTAAACGCCCTCTCTTGACCCCTTACACTGCGTCTGAATTTGTCCTGCTAGGTGACCTAAACTGGGACATGCTTAAACCACCTGACCAAGTCCTAAAGCAATGGAACACCCTAAATCTCTCTCAGATTATCACCAATCCCACAAGGTATGACTCCAAACACCCAGAAAAGGCTACTCTCCTTGATGTCATCCTCACAAATAATCCTGATAGGTATCAGTCTGGTGTTTTCTGTAATGACCTTGTGAATAGTGACCACTGTTTTATAGTCTGTGTTTGTACTGGCTGCTCAGTGAAACGACCTGTCCTGATGTGTCATAGACGCTAAAAAACGAATGAACAAGCCTTCCTTCATGACCTGGCCTCTGTAAACTGGTATAGAATCAGCTTGATTCCCTCTTCTGTCGAAGACGCTTGGATCTTCTTTTGTGATATGTTTAGTGGTATTGTTAACAAACACAAAGAACATGAGAATTAAAAACAGCTTCAGCCGTGATCTGTCAGAGTTACTCCACCTCAAGAATTCCATTTGGTAAATCGCTCGGCACAAGCATACTCAGGCTGACTGGCTCTCATTCAGGCCAAGTAGAAATATGTGCACTCAGGCTTTCCGGAAAGTTACTTACTTTAAGGAGCAGTTCTCTCTCTGTGGGTCTAACCCCAAGAAGTTCTGGAAAACGGTTAAAGACCTGGAGAATAAACCCTCCTCCTCACAGCTGCATATGTCCCTTAATGTTGATGATGTGGTTGTTACTGACAAGGAGCACATGTCCCTTAATGTTGATGATGTGGTTGTTACTGACAAGGAGCACATGTCCCTTAATGTTGATGATGTGGTTGTTACTGACAAGGAGCACATGGCTGAGCTCACCTCATTAAGTCAGGATTCCTATTTGACTCATCCAACATTTCCTCATATCCCACCCCTTGTAATGTAATCCCTGATGCTTCTCCCTATTTTTCCCACCTTTCCCACCTACAAAGTTTCTCCCTGCAGGCGGTCACTGAGTCCAAGGTGCTAAAGGATCTCCTGAAACTTGACCCCAAAAAAACATCTGGGTCAGATGGGTTAGACCCTTTCTTCTTTAAGGTTGCTGCCCCTATCATCTCCAAGCCTCTCCAACCTTTTTAACCTGTCTCTCCTCTCTGGGGAGGTTCCCATTGCTTGAAAGGCAGCCAAGGTGCATTCTTTATTTAAAGGGGAGATCAAGCTGATCCTAACTGTTATTGGCCAATTTCTATTTTTCCCTGTTTATCAAAAGTGTTGGAAAAACTTGTCAATAATCACCTGACTGACTTTCTTGATATCTACAGTATTCTCTCTGGTGTGTAATCTGGTTTCTGCTCAGGTTGTGGATGTGTCACTGCAACCTTAAAGGTCCTTGCCTTTGATTCTAAGCAATGTTGTGCTGTTATTTTTATTGACTTGGCCAATGCTTTTGACACGGTAGA
>NC_143034.1:3610000-3622500 GCF_057628025.1 Oncorhynchus mykiss | reverse complement strand
AGCTAGCCTTGTTCAGAGGAGCTAGCCTTGTTCAAAGGAGCTAGCCTTGTTCAGAGGAGCTAGCCTTGTTCAGAGGAGCTAGCCTTGTTCAGATGAGCTAGCCTTGTTCAGAGGAGCTAGCCTTGTTCAGAGGAGCTAGCCTTGTTCAGAGGAGCTAGCCTTGTTCAGAGGAGCTAGCCTTGTTCAGAGGAGCTAGCCTTGTTCAGAGGAGCTAGCCTTGTTCAGAGGAGCTAGCCTTGTTCAGAGGAGCTAGCCTTGTTCAGAGGAGCTAGCCCTGTTCAGAGGAGCTAGCCTTGTTCAGAGGAGCTAGCCTTGTTCAGAGGAGCTAGCCTTGTTCAGAGGAGCTAGCCTTGTTCAGAGGAGCTAGCCTTGTTCAGAGGAGCTAGCCTTGTTCAGAGGAGCTAGCCTTGTTCAGAGGAGCTAGCCTTGTTCAGAGGAGCTAGCCTTGTTCAGAGGAGCTAGCCTTGTTCAGAGGAGCTAGCCTTGTTCAGAGGAGCTAGCCAACGACACAAGAAACACAATCACTTCAAAGTGAAGCTGGAAACACGGAAAACCATCTGCATACCTTTTCTCATTTGACGTTTCTTTGTGTATTTCCATAAATACTATGCCAGCTGATTCATGATTTTCGACTGGCCGAGAAACGCTGCCTGCCTCTCTCTCTCTCTCTCTCTCTCTCTCTCTCTCACCCCGACCTCCCGACCTCTACACATTCATTACTACGGGACAGTTGGAGAATATTGAAACAGTGTTGCAAATGTCGTAGAGACAGACGGCAAAGGTTGATATAAATCTCCGCTGTTGAAAACTAATTGTTAGTCTAAAAGAAATGTGAGATAATGTCTAGATGCTTTTTATAGTGGAGATCAAGGTTATAAATTGCCTGGCTGGGCTGACGAGGCAGTGGATTGCGCAGTCAGACGGAACAGAGTAAGATAGGGTATATAGGGTATATACTGTAAGGACAGATAGGGTATATAGGGTATATAGGGACAGATAGGGTATATTGGGACAGATAGGGTACATAGGGTAGATAGGGGATATAGGGACAGATAGGGTATATAGGGTATATATGGACAGATAGGGTATATTGGGACAGATAGGGTACATAGGGTAGATAGGGGATATAGGGACAGATAGGGTATATAGGGACAGATAGTGTGTGTGTGTTGGCGGGGGGGTGTCAGGAAAAGTTGGTAATTGGACTGGTAGAGTCAGAGGTGAACCCCTCGAGTGTCTGACACAGCTCTCTCTCTCCTTCTCTCTGTCTCTCTCTCTCTCTCTCTCTTCCTCTGTCTCTCTCCTCTGAATTTATAAGTATGAGCCACTGGGAGATAATTAGCACAGAATCAAACCCACACAGTCCACAACACACAGTCCACAACACACACAGTCCACAACATACACAGTCCACAACACACACAGTCCACAACACACAGTCCACAACACACAGTCCACAACACACAGTCCACAACACACAGTCCACAACACACACAGTCCACAACACACAGTCCACAACACACAGTCCACAACACACAGTCCACAACACACAGTCCACAACACACAATCCACAACACACAGTCCACAACACACACAGTCCACAACACACACAGTCCACAACACACAGTCCACAACACACACAGTCCACAACACACAGTCCACAACACACAGTCCACAACACACAGTCCACAAGACACACAGTCCACAACACACAGTCCACAACACACAGTCCACAACACACACAGTCCACAACACACAGTCCACAACACACAGTCCATAACACACACAGTCCACAACACACAGTCCACAACACACAATCCACAACACACAGTCCACAACACACAGTCCACAACACACACAGTCCACAACACACAGTCCACAACACACAGTCCACAACACACAGTCCACAACACACACAGTCCACAACACACACAGTCCACAACACACAGTCCACAACACACAGAATCATAGCCAGGGGAAGGAAGGGTCCTTCATAATTTATTACCTATAGAATCATAGCCAGGGGAAGGGTCCTTCATCATTTATTACCTATAGAATCATAGCCAGAGGAAGGAAGGGACCTTCATCATTTATTACCTATAGAATCATAGCCAGGGGAAGGAAGGGTCCTTCATCATTTATTACCTATAGAATCATAGCCAGGGGAAGGAAGGGTCCTTCATCATTTATTACCTATAGAATCATAGCCAGGGGAAGGAAGGGTCCTTCATCATTTATTACCTATAGAATCATAGCCAGAGGAAGGAAGGGTCCTTCATCATTTATTACCTATAGAATCATAGCCAGAGGAAGGAAGGGTCCTTCATCATTTATTACCTATAGGATCATAGCCAGGGGAAGGAAGGGTCCTTCATCATTTATTACCTATAGAATCATAGCCAGGGGAAGGAAGGGTCCTTCATCATTTATTACCTATAGAATCATAGCCAGGGGAAGGGTCCTTCATCATTTATTACCTATAGAATCATAGCCAGGGGAAGGAAGGGTCCTTCATCATGTATTACCTATAGAATCATAGCCAGGGGAAGGAAGGGTCCTTCATCATTTATTTCCTATAGAATCATAGCCAGAGGAAGGAAGGGTCCTTCATCATTTATTACCTATAGAATCATAGCCAGGGGAAGGAAGGGTCCTTCATCATTTATTACCTATAGAATCATAGCCAGGGGAAGGGTCCTTCATCATGTATTACCTATAGAATCATAGCCAGGGGAAGGAAGGGTCCTTCATCATTTATTACCTATAGAATCATAGCCAGGGGAAGGAAGGGTCCTTCATCATTTATTACCTATAGAATCATAGCCAGGGGAAGGAAGGGTCCTTCATCATTTATTACCTATAGAATCATAGCCAGGGGAAGGAAGGGTCCTTCATCATTTATTACCTATAGAATCATAGCCAGAGGAAGGAAGGGTCCTTCATCATTTATTACCTATAGAATCATAGCCAGGGGAAGGAAGGGTCCTTCATCATGTATTACCTATAGAATCATAGCCAGAGGAAGGAAGGGTCCTTCATCATTTATTACCTATAGAATCATAGCCAGGGGAAGGAAGGGTCCTTCATCATTTATTACCTATAGAATCATAGCCAGAGGAAGGAAGGGTCCTTCATCATTTATTACCTATAGAATCATAGCCAGGGGAAGGAAGGGTCCTTCATCATGTATTACCTATAGAATCATAGCCAGAGGAAGGAAGGGTCCTTCATCATTTATTACCTATAGAATCATAGCCAGAGGAAGGAAGGGTCCTTAATCATTTATTACCTATAGAATCATAGCCAGAGGAAGGAAGGGTCCTTCATCATTTATTACCTATAGAATCATAGCCAGGGGAAGGAAGGGTCCTTCATCATTTATTACCTATAGAATCATAGCCAGAGGAAGGAAGGGTCCTTCATCATTTATTACCTATAGAATCATAGCCAGGGGAAGGGTCCTTCATAATTTATTACCTATAGAATCATAGCCAGAGGAAGGAAGGGTCCTTAATCATTTATTACCTATAGAATCATAGCCAGGGGAAGGAAGGGTCCTTCATCATTTATTACCTATAGAATCATAGCCAGGGGAAGGAAGGGTCCTTCATCATTTATTACCTATAGAATCATAGCCAGAGGAAGGAAGGGTCCTTCATCATGTATTACCTATAGAATCATATCCAGAGGAAGGAAGGGTCCTACATCATTTATTACCTATAGAATCATAGCCAGGGGAAGGAAGGGTCCTTCATCATTTATTACCTATAGAATCATAGCCAGGGGAAGGGTCCTTCATCATTTATTACCTATAGAATCATAGCCAGAGGAAGGAGGGGTCCTACATCATTTATTACCTATAGAATCATAGCCAGAGGAAGGAAGGGTCCTTCATCATTTATTACCTATAGAATCATAGCCAGGGGAAGGAAGGGTCCTTCATCCTTTATTACCTATAGAATCATAGCCAGGGGAAGGAAGGGTCCTTCATCATGTATTACCTATAGAATCATAGCCAGGGGAAGGGTCCTCCATCATTTATTACCTATAGAATCATAGCCAGGGGAAGGAAGGGTCCTTCATCATGTATTACCTATAGAATCATAGCCAGGGGAAGGAAGGGTCCTTCATCATTTATTTCCTGAATCGCTGCCATGGTTATGATAGAATCGTTGCCATGGTTATGATAGAATCGTTGCCATGGTTATGATAGAATCGTTGCCATGGTTATGATAGAATCGTCGCCATGGTTATGATAGAATCGTTGCCATGGTTATGATAGAATTGTTGCGTTGCCATGGTTATAATAGAATCGTTGCCACGGTTATGATTCTATCAGGAAATAAATGATGAAGTGAGACGCTGGAGAGATGAGAGTTTTAGACTCGATCAGAGCGCAGAGACAGATCACAGAAAGTGAATGTCCTTTTAGTTCTGTGAGAGATACAGACGCTCTTCTCTCTGTCGTCACATCAATGTCCACGGGCTGATCTATATAGGCTACAATGTTGAGCAGAGCATGAACCCGGGCCGGCCCAACATGGATCAATTCTATGAATATCAGACACATTTTCACAGTAGTTTTTTTTTTAGGATGCAGCCAGGAGAATTACAGAGGAGTCCACTTGAATTAACTGATTGTTTTGATTTAAATGTTTACATTGCAAACAGTGAAAATCATTTTTCATGTCAAGAGAGGTTCCGGATCCTGGAAAATGGGTTCCCGGAATGAATCGGTCCAAAACTGAGAGGTACCGGATCCTGTTCCGGCAGGATCCGGCTCAAATGAAAGATTAGAGAGGGGAGGGAGAGAGAGAGATGGAGAGAGAGAGAGAGGGAGGGAGAGAGAGAGATGGAGAGAGAGAGGGAGGGAGAGAGAGAGATGGAGAGAGAGAGAGAGAGATGGAGGGAGAGATGGAGGAGTGCGGTGGAAGAAAGTTAGTGTGGACCAGTAAATCCTGGAAAAACACTTTTCACTTCAGAGGAACAACAACAACTCAACTCACTGGAGTGAAACTGAGCTAAAGAAAACATTATTACACACACACACACACGCTCTCACACCCACACCACACACACCCACACACACCCACACCACACACACACACCCGCACACACACACACACCCACGGAGGCCCGGACCACTCTGTCCCTCCATCAGTACTGTGGTGAATAATTCACTTGAAGTGAAGTACACAAAACTGTTTAGAGCCCATTCTCTGTCCTGCCTGGGGCCTTCTCTCTCTCTCTCTCCATCTCTTTGTTTCTCTCTCCCCCTTTCGCTTTCTATCTCCCTCTCTCACCCCTTTCTCCATCTCTCTCTCTCTCTCTCTCTCTCTCTCTCTCTCTAAAAGCATGATGTCAGCCCTCTGTCCTCCCTCTGGCTGTGTCTCACTTCATTTTGCTCTCTCTCTCTCTCTGTCTCTCTCTCTCCATCGTCCCCCCTCTCTCTATCTCTCTCTCTCTCTCTACCTCTCTCTCTCTCTCTCTCTGTCTCTCTCTGTCTCTCTCTCTCTCTCTCTCTCTCTCTCTCTCTCTCTCTCTCTGTCTCTCTCTCCATCATCCCCCCTCTCTCTATCTCTCTCTCTCTCTCTCTCTTTCTCTCTCTCTCTCTCTCTCTCTCTCTCTCTCTCTCTCTCTCTCTCTCTCTCTCTCTCTTCCTCTTTCACTCTCTCCCTCCAATCTGCCAGCTGTGACTACTGGTCCAGTAACTCCAGCTCCATATGTAGGTCGCTCTCTCAGTGGAGGTAATTACCACTGATTGTGTTAACTACCGCACAAACTCTCTTTGTGTGAGCCAGGAGCCAATGAACAGGCTGTTAACAGTCCTAGTAAAGTTTCACACCTGTACTTGTCAGTTGGCATTAGCATTAACCAAGCCTATAGCCTAGCTTGGCAATAAACAGGAGTTTAGCCTAGCACCTTAGCCTACATATCAATAGACAGGAGTTAGCTTAGCCTAGCACCTTAGCCTACATATCAATAGACAGGAGTTAGCCTAGCCTAGCACCTTGGCCTACATATCAATAAACAGGAGTTTAGCCTAGCACCTTGGCCTACATATCAATAGGCAGGAGTTAGCCTAGCCTAGCACCTTAGCCTACACATCAATACACAGGAGTTAGCCTAGCACCTTGGCCTACATATCAATAGACAGGAGTTAGCCTAGCCTAGCACCTTAGCCTACATATCAATAGACAGGAGTTAGCTTAGCCTAGCACCTTGGCCTACATATCAATACACAGGAGTTAGCTTAGCCTAGCACCTTGGCCTACATATCAATAGACAGGAGTACGCCTAGCCTAGCACCTTAGCCTATATATCAATAGACAGGAGTTGGCCTAGCACCTAGATCTCCCCACACCACCAGTATTAGCATGTTAGTGAGAGTTATGGTTAGTTAGCCTAGTGCTAATTCTTATTGAAGTAAACCTTGTTTGCTGTATTCAGAACTGCTGTCCAGATCAAAGGAGAAGGATTTAACAACAGGATGTTCTTACGATCAGAGAGAAACCAGCTGACACACACACACACACACACACACACACACACACACACACACACACACACACACACACACACACACACACACACACACACACACACACACACACACACACACACACACACACACACACACACACACACACACACACAGCTAGATGACTGGTGCACTAGACAACAGAACCCTATTAATCGTGTTCACTATGACTGACACACTGAGGGAGTCCTACACAACACCACTGCCTTAGACAGGGCTCCCTCCATCCCTCTCTCCATGCCTTCCTCCCTCCATGCCTTCCTCCCTCCATGCCTCCCTCCCTCTTTCCATTCCTCCCTCCATCCCTCCATCCATCTCTCCATCCCTCCCTTCCTCCATACCTCTCTCCATGCCTTCCTCCCTCCATGCCTTCCTCCCTCCATGCCTCCCTCCCTCCATTCCTCCCTCCCTCTTTCCATTCCTCCCTCCATCCCTCCATCCCTCTCTCCATGCCTTCCTCCCTACATGCCTTCCTCCCTCCATGCCTTCCTCCCTCCATGCCTCCCTCCCTCTTTCCATTCCTCCCTCCATCCCTCCATCCATCTCTCCATCCCTCCCTTCCTCCATACCTCTCTCCATACCTTCCTCCCTCCATGCCTCCCTTGCTCCCTCCATGCCTCCCTCCCTCCATGCCTCCCTTGCTCCCTCCATGCCTCCCTCCCTCCATGCCTCCCTTCCTCCCTCCATGCCTCACTCCCTCTTTCCATTCCTCCCTCCACCCCTCTCTTCCTCCCTCCATCCCTCCCTTCCTCCCTCCCTTTCTCCCTCCCTCCCTCCCTCCCTCTCTCCATCCCTCCCTCCACCCCTCTCTCCATCCCTCACTCCCACCTTCCATTTCTCTGTATATCTGTATATAATAGTGTTATTTATAGTCTCGTCTTCCTACACAGAACCAGGGACTTTGACTTTACACACAGACAGACATCAGATTAATGTATGCTGTATGTGATCAGTTTAATGTATGCTGTATGTGATCAGTTTAATGTATGCTGTATGTGATCAGTTTAATGTGTGCTGTATGCTGTATGTGATCAGTTTAATGTATGCTGTATGTGATCAGTTTAATGTATGCTGTATGTGATCAGTTTAATGTATGCTGTGTGTGATCAGTTTAATGTATGCTACATGTGATCAGTTTAATGTATGCTGTATGTGATCAGTTTAATGTATGCTGTGTGTGATCAGTTTAATGTATGCTGTATGTGATCAGTTTAATGTGTGCTGTATGCTGTATGTGATCAGTTTAATGTATGCTGTATGTGATCAGTTTAATGTATGCTGTATGTGATCAGTTTAATGTATGCTGTGTGTGATCAGTTTAATGTATGCTACATGTGATCAGTTTAATGTATGCTGTATGTGATCAGTTTAATGTATGCTGTATGTGATCAGTTTAATGTATGCTGTATGCTGTATGTGATCAGTTTAATGTATGCTACATGTGATCAGTTTAATGTATGCTGTATGTGATCAGTTTAATGTATGCTGTATGTGATCAGTTTAATGTATGCTGTATGTGATCAGTTTAATGTATGCTGTATGCTGTATGTGATCAGTTTAATGTATGCTACATGTGATCAGTTTAATGTATGCTGTATGTGATCAGTTTAATGTATGCTGTATGTGATCAGTTTAATGTATGCTGTATGTGATCAGTTTAATGTATGCTGTATGTGATCAGTTTAATGTATGCTGTATGTGATCAGTTTAATGTATGCTGTATGTGATCAGTTTAATGTATGCTGTATGTGATCAGTTTAATGTATGCTGTATGTGATCAGTTTAATGTATGCTGTATGTGATCAGTTTAATGTATGCTGTATGCTGTATGTGATCAGTTTAATGTATGCTGTATGTGATCAGTTTAATGTATGCTACATGTGATCAGTTTAATGTATGCTACATGTGATCAGTTTAATGTATGCTGTATGTGATCAGTTTAATGTATGCTACATGTGATCAGTTTAATGTATGCTACATGTGATCAGTTTAATGTATGCTACATGTGATCAGTTTAATGTATGCTGTATGTGATCAGTTTAATGTATGCTGTGTGTGATCAGTTTAATGTATGCTACATGTGATCAGTTTAATGTATGCTGTATGTGATCAGTTTAATGTATGCTGTATGTGATCAGTTTAATGTATGCTGTATGCTGTATGTGATCAGTTTAATGTATGCTGTATGTGATCAGTTTAATGTATGCTGTATGCTGTATGTGATCAGTTTAATGTATGCTGTATGCTGTGTGTGATCAGTTTAATGTATACTGTATGCTGTATGTGATCAGTTTAATGTATGCTGTATGTGATCAGTTTAATGTATGCTGTATGCTGTATGTGATCAGTTTAATGTATGCTACATGTGATCAGTTTAATGTATGCTGTATGCTGTATGTGATCAGTTTAATGTATGCTGTATGTGATCAGTTTAATGTATGCTGTATGTGATCAGTTTAATGTATGCTGTATGTGATCAGTTTAATGTATGCTGTATGTGATCAGTTTAATGTATGCTGTATGTGATCAGTTTAATGTATGCTGTATGCTGTATGTGATCAGTTTAATGTATGCTACATGTGATCAGTTTAATGTATGCTGTATGTGATCAGTTTAATGTATGCTGTATGTGATCAGTTTAATGTATGCTGTATGTGATCAGTTTAATGTATGCTGTATGTGATCAGTTTAATGTATGCTGTATGTGATCAGTTTAATGTATGCTGTATGTGATCAGTTTAATGTATGCTGTATGTGATCAGTTTAATGTATGCTGTATGTGATCAGTTTAATGTATGCTGTATGCTGTATGTGATCAGTTTAATGTATGCTGTATGTGATCAGTTTAATGTATGCTACATGTGATCAGTTTAATGTATGCTACATGTGATCAGTTTAATGTATGCTGTATGCTGTATGTGATCAGTTTAATGTATGCTACATGTGATCAGTTTAATGTATGCTACATGTGATCAGTTTAATGTATGCTACATGTGATCAGTTTAATGTATGCTGTATGTGATCAGTTTAATGTATGCTGTATGTGATCAGTTTAATGTATGCTACATGTGATTAGTTTAATGTATGCTGTATGCTGTATGTGATCAGTTTAATGTATGCTGTATGTGATCAGTTTAATGTATGCTGTATGTGATCAGTTTAATGTATGCTGTATGTGATCAGTTTAATGTATGCTACATGTGATCAGTTTAATGTATGCTGTATGTGATCAGTTTAATGTATGCTGTATGTGATCAGTTTAATGTATGCTGTATGTGATCAGTTTAATGTATGCTACATGTGATCAGTTTAATGTATGCTGTATGTGATCAGTTTAATGTATGCTGTATGTGATCAGTTTAATGTATGCTGTATGTGATCAGTTTAATGTATGCTGTATGTGATCAGTTTAATGTATGCTGTATGTGATCAGTTTAATGTATGCTGTATGTGATCAGTTTAATGTATGCTGTATGTGATCAGTTTAATGTATGCTGTGTGTGATCAGTTTAATGTATGCTGTGTGTGATCAGTTTAATGTATGCTGTATGTGATCAGTTTAATGTATGCTGTATGTGATCAGTTTAATGTATGCTGTGTGTGATCAGTTTAATGTATGCTGTATGTGATCAGTTTAATGTATGCTGTATGCTGTATGTGATCAGTTTAATGTATGCTGTGTGTGATCAGTTTAATGTATGCTGTATGTGATCAGTTTAATGTATGCTGTGTGTGATCAGTTGAATGTATGCTACATGTGATCAGTTTAATGTATGCTGTATGTGATCAGTTTAATGTATGCTGTGTGTGATCAGTTTAATGTATACTGTATGCTGTATGTGATCAGTTTAATGTATGCTGTATGTGATCAGTTGAATGTATGCTGTATGTGATCAGTTTAATGTATGCTGTATGTGATCAGTTTAATGTATGCTACATGTGATCAGTTTAATGTATACTGTATGCTGTATGTGATCAGTTTAATGTATGCTGTATGTGATCAGTTTAATGTATGCTGTATGTGATCAGTTTAATGTATGCTGTATGTGATCAGTTTAATGTATGCTACATGTGATCAGTTTAATGTATGCTGTATGTGATCAGTTTAATGTATGCTGTGTGTGATCAGTTTAATGTATGCTACATGTGATCAGTTTAATGTATGCTGTATGTGATCAGTTTAATGTATGCTGTGTGTGATCAGTTTAATGTATACTGTATGCTGTATGTGATCAGTTTAATGTATGCTGTGTGTGATCAGTTTAATGTATGCTGTATGTGATCAGTTTAATGTATGCTGTATGTGATCAGTTTAATGTATGCTGTATGTGATCAGTTTAATGTATGCTGTATGTGATCAGTTTAATGTATGCTGTATGTGATCAGTTTAATGTATGCTACATGTGATCAGTTTAATGTATGCTGTATGTGATCAGTTTAATGTATGCTGTATGTGATCAGTTTAATGTATGCTGTATGTGATCAGTTTAATGTATGCTGTATGCTGTATGTGATCAGTTTAATGTATGCTACATGTGATCAGTTTAATGTATGCTGTATGTGATCAGTTTAATGTATGCTGTATGTGATCAGTTTAATGTATGCTGTATGTGATCAGTTTAATGTATGCTGTATGTGATCAGTTTAATGTATGCTGTATGTGATCAGTTTAATGTATGCTGTATGTGATCAGTTTAATGTATGCTGTATGTGATCAGTTTAATGTATGCTGTATGTGATCAGTTTAATGTATGCTGTATGTGATCAGTTTAATGTATGCTGTGTGTGATCAGTTTAATGTATGCTGTGTGTGATCAGTTTAATGTATGCTGTATGTGATCAGTTTAATGTATGCTGTATGTGATCAGTTTAATGTATGCTGTGTGTGATCAGTTTAATGTATGCTGTATGTGATCAGTTTAATGTATGCTGTATGCTGTATGTGATCAGTTTAATGTATGCTGTGTGTGATCAGTTTAATGTATGCTGTATGTGATCAGTTTAATGTATGCTGTGTGTGATCAGTTGAATGTATGCTACATGTGATCAGTTTAATGTATGCTGTATGTGATCAGTTTAATGTATGCTGTGTGTGATCAGTTTAATGTATACTGTATGCTGTATGTGATCAGTTTAATGTATGCTGTATGTGATCAGTTGAATGTATGCTGTATGTGATCAGTTTAATGTATGCTGTATGTGATCAGTTTAATGTATGCTACATGTGATCAGTTTAATGTATACTGTATGCTGTATGTGATCAGTTTAATGTATGCTGTATGTGATCAGTTTAATGTATGCTGTATGTGATCAGTTTAATGTATGCTGTATGTGATCAGTTTAATGTATGCTACATGTGATCAGTTTAATGTATGCTGTATGTGATCAGTTTAATGTATGCTGTGTGTGATCAGTTTAATGTATGCTACATGTGATCAGTTTAATGTATGCTGTATGTGATCAGTTTAATGTATGCTGTGTGTGATCAGTTTAATGTATACTGTATGCTGTATGTGATCAGTTTAATGTATGCTGTGTGTGATCAGTTTAATGTATGCTGTATGTGATCAGTTTAATGTATGCTGTATGTGATCAGTTTAATGTATGCTGTATGTGATCAGTTTAATGTATGCTGTATGTGATCAGTTTAATGTATGCTGTATGTGATCAGTTTAATGTATGCTACATGTGATCAGTTTAATGTATGCTGTATGTGATCAGTTTAATGTATGCTGTATGTGATCAGTTTAATGTATGCTGTATGTGATCAGTTTAATGTATGCTGTATGCTGTATGTGATCAGTTTAATGTATGCTACATGTGATCAGTTTAATGTATGCTGTATGTGATCAGTTTAATGTATGCTGTATGTGATCAGTTTAATGTATGCTGTATGTGATCAGTTTAATGTATGCTGTATGTGATCAGTTTAATGTATGCTGTATGTGATCAGTTTAAT
>NC_143034.1:3592500-3605000 GCF_057628025.1 Oncorhynchus mykiss | reverse complement strand
GAGAGGAGAGGAGAGGAGAGGAGAGGAGAGGGCAGAGAGGAGGAGAGGAGAGGAGAGGAGAGGAGAGGAGAGGAGAGGAGAGGAGAGGAGAGGGTTTGTGGTTTTTCTCCTAGTCCCCAATGCTTCGCTCCACAACAACAAGCCAATCCCTCCTAACCAACCTAAACCCAGCTCTTCATTCTTCATTTATGAGTTGAGAGAGCGAGAAATCGCCTGAGCCGCGTGGAGAATTAGTGAGGTACGGAAACAAACCAACAAGCTTCTAGAGAAGACAGGATGCTGTTCAGTATTCCACAACTGTAACAGGGATATTTACATTTGTCATGTTAGTCATTTAGCATCTGATCCAGAGTCACATACAGTCAGTGCATTCATCTTCAGATAGCAGCTCGGTGGGACAACCACATGTCTCAGTCATTTAGCATCTGATCCAGAGTCACATACAGTCAGTGCATTCATCTTCAGATAGCAGCTTGGTGGGACAACCACGTCTCAGTCATAGAAAGTACAATTTCCTCAGTAAAGTAGTTATCAGCAAGGTCCCAACTAGAAAGGGGTGTTAGTCGACCACCATGTTTTAATAGAATGTTCAGTATTCTGTGTGTTACTCTAGAACACTGTGTATTAGTTCAGTATTCTGTGTTATTCTAGAAAACTGTGTATTAGTTCAGTATTCTGTGTTATTCTAGAACACTGTGTATTAGTTTAGTATTCTGTGTTACTCTAGAACACTGTGTATTAGTTACGTATTCTGTGTTATTCTAGAACACTGTGTATTAGTTTAGTATTCTGTGTTACTCTGGAACACTGTGTATTAGTTACGTATTCTGTGTTACTCTAGAACACTGTGTATTAGTTCAGTATTCTGTGTTACTATAGAACACTGTGTATTAGTTCAGTATTCTGTGTTATTCTAGAACACTGTGTATTAGTTCAGTATTCTGTGTTACTCTAGAACACTGTATTAGTTCAGTATTCTGTGTTACTCTAGAACACTGTGTATTAGTTCAGTATTCTGTGTTACTCTAGAACACTGTGTATTAGTTCAGTATTCTGTGTTACTCTAGAACACTGTGTATTAGTTCAGTATTCTGTGTTACTCTAGAACACTGTGTATTAGTTCAGTATTCTATCTGTTACTATAGAACACTGTGTATTAGTTCAGTATTCTGTGTTACTCTAGAACACTGTGTATTAGTTCAGTATTCTGTGTGTTACTCTAGAACACTGTGTATTAGTTCAGTATTCTGTGTTACTCTAGAACACTGTGTATTAGTTCAGTATTATGTGTTACTCTAGAACACTGTGTATTAGTTCAGTATTCTGTGTTACTCTAGAACACTGTGTATTAGTTCAGTATTCTGTGTTACTCTAGAACACTGTGTATTAGTTCAGTATTCTGTGTTACTCTAGAACACTGTGTATTAGTTCAGTATTCTGTGTTACTCTAGAACACTGTGTATTAGTTCAGTATTCTGTGTTACTCTAGAACACTGTGTATTAGTTCAGTATTCTGTGTTACTCTAGAACACTGTGTATTAGTTCAGTATTCTGTGTTACTCTAGAACACTGTGTATTAGTTCAGTATTCTGTGTTACTCTAGAACACTGTGTATTAGTTCAGTATTCTGTGTTACTCTAGAACACTGTGTATTAGTTCAGTATTCTGTGTTACTCTAGAACACTGTGTATTAGTTCAGTATTCTGTGTTACTATAGAACACTGTGTATTAGTTCAGTATTCTGTGTGTTACTCTAGAACACAGTGTATTAGTTCAGTATTCTGTGTGTTACTCTAGAACACTGTGTATTAGTTCAGTATTCTGTGTTACTCTAGAACACTGTGTATTAGTTCAGTATTCTGTGTGTTACTCTAGAACACTGTGTATTAGTTCAGTATTATGTGTGTTATTCTAGAACACTGTGTATTAGTTCAGTATTCTATGTGTTAATCTAGAACACTGTGTATTAGTTCATTATTCTGTGTGTTACTCTAAAACACTGTGTATTAGTTCAGTATTCTGTGTGTTACTCTAGAACACTGTGTATTAGTTCAGTATTCTATCTGTTACTATAGAACACTGTGTATTAGTTCAGTATTCTGTGTGTTACTCTAGAACACTGTGTATTAGTTCAGCATTCTATGTGTTACTCTAGAACACTGTGTATTAGTTCAGTATTCTGTGTTACTCTAGAACACTGTGTATTAGTTCAGTAGTCTGTGTTACTCTAGAACACTGTGTATTAGTTCAGTAGTCTGTGTTACTCTAGAACACTGTGTATTATTTCAGTATTCTGTGTTACTCTAGAACACTGTGTATTAGTTCAGTATTCTATGTGTTACTCTAGAACACTGTGTATTAGTTCAGTATTCTATCTGTTACTATAGAACACTGTGTATTAGTTCAGTATTCTGTGTGTTACTCTAGAACACTGTGTATTAGTTCAGTATTCTATCTGTTACTCTAGAACACTGTGTATTAGTTCAGTATTCTGTGTGTTACTCTAGAACACTGTGTATTAGTTCAGTATTCTGTGTTACTCTAGAACACTGTGTATTAGTTCAGTATTCTATGTGTTACTCTAGAACACTGTGTATTAGTTCAGTATTCTGTGTTACTCTAGAACACTGTGTATTAGTTCAGTATTCTATCTGTTACTATAGAACACTGTTTATTAGTTCAGTATTCTATGTGTTACTCTAGAACACTGTGTATTAGTTCAGTATTCTACCTGTTACTATAGAACACTGTGTATTAGTTCAGTATTCTATCTGTTACTATAGAACACTGTGTATTAGTTCAGCATTCTATCTGTTACTATAGAACACTGTGTATTAGTTCAGTATTCTATCTGTTACTCTAGAACACTGTGTATTAGTTCAGCATTCTATGTGTTACTATAGAACACTGTGTATTAGTTCAGTATTCTATCTGTTACTATAGAACACTGTGTTAGTTCCCTGAGAGGAGGATGGACATGTCCCTCTTACTCTATTTCCTCCTATTTCTCTTTCCAGGTCGTGGTTCTAACCGACCACCTCTCTGCCCTCTACCTCTCCCTCAATCCCTCAATCCCTCACCTGTCTTTCATCTCTTCCATCTTCATCCATATTTCATCCCCTTCCATTCCTCATCCTTCTCTTTCTCCTCAGCCCTCTTTCAACGTCTCTGTCTCCCATCACCTCATCCCCATGACCTTCCCCCTCTTACACAGCTTGGGGTCGGATTAGATAGAGAGAGAGTGAGAGAGAGAGAGAGCGAGAGAGAGCGAGAGAGAGAGAGAGAGGACGAGAGAGAGGACGAGAGGACGAGAAAGAGGAGGGAGGGAGAGGAGGGAGAGAGAGAGAGGGGGGAGAGAGAGAGACAGAAGGATGGGGGGAGAGATACTTTTTTGCAAGTTCAGGTCTCAGGTGTTGAATTTTAAAGGGCTATCTCAGCAGAGATCACCTGTACCAACAGCCCCCACCTGTACAAACCAAATGACACACACACACACACACACAGACACACACAGACACACACACACACCCTCACACACACCCAGTAGAGACGGTACACCGTAGAGGGAGTAGAGACGGAACACATGTTTAATTCAACAACCTTCTATTTCTACATATACTCATCTTCCTACAGCAGCACCTGACACACAAACATAAAGAATGGAGGGAGAGGAGGAGAGGAGAGGAGAGGAGAGGAGAGGAGAGGAGAGGAGAGGAGGGAGGGGAGGAGGAGGAGAGGAGGAGAGGGGAGGAGGAGAGGAGGAGGAGGAGAGCAGGAGGAGAGAGGGGGAGGGAGGGAGGGAGAGGAGGAGAGGAGAGGAGGGAGGGAGAGAAGAGGAGGGGGAGTAGAGGACAGAATGGGAGGAGGGTAGATAAGGAGGAGGGGAGGCAGGAGGGGAGAGAAGGGGGAGGGGAGGGGAGAGGATGAGGGGGAAGGTTGGGGAGAGGAGTGGAGGAGGGGGAGTAGAGGACAGAAGGGGAGGAGGGTAGATAAGGAGGAGAGGAGGGAGGGGAGGGGAGAGGATGAGGGGGAAGGGAGGGGAGAGGAGTGGAGGAGGGGCCATGAGTAGGGGAGATGAGGGGAGAGGTGTAGAGAAAGGAGTAGAGAGGAGGGGAGAGGAGTAGAGAGGAGGGGAGGGGAGGGGAGAGGAGGGGAGGGGAGGGGAGAGGAGGGGAGAGGTGTAGAGAAAGGAGTACAGGGGAGGGGAGGGGAGGGGAGGGGAGGGGAGAGGAGGGGAGAGGTGTAGAGAAAGGAGTACAGGGGAGGGGAGGGGAGGGGAGAGGAGGGGAGAGGAGGGGAGGGGAGAGGAGGGGAGAGGTGTAGAGAAAGGAGTACAGGGGAGGGGAGGGGAGGGGAGGGGAGGAGAGGGGAGGGGAGGGGGATAGGTGATGTTCCTGCTTCCCAGGGTGCTCTGTAATGGAAGTTCAGCATTCCAAACTAATCCCTCCCTTCCACCTCGCTGCTCTGGGACCCTGGTCATATCATTGTACATGTATCTACATCCAACCAGCTCTCACAGTCTCACTGCAGAATTAGACGTTCATCCACGTTCTACAAACGTCAAGTTTCCCCATTAAGGGTTCAGTCACTCATTCTGAATGGTTAAGGTAAGGGTTCAGTTTAGTCACTCATTCTGAATGGTTAAGGTTAGGGTTCAGTTTAGTCACTCATTCTGAATGGTTAAGGTTAGGGTTCAGTTTAGTCACTCATTCTGAATGGTTAAGGTTAGGGTTCAGTTTAGTCACTCATTCTGAATGGTTAAGGTTAGGGTTCAGTTTAGTCACTCATTCTGAATGGATAAAGTGAGGGTTCAGTTTAGTCACTCATTCTGAATGGTTACGGTTAGGGTTCAGTTTAGTCACTCATTCTGAATGGTTAAAGTGAGGGTTCAGTTTAGTCACTCATTCTGAATGGTTAAGGTTAGGGTTCAGTTTAGTCACTCATTCTGAATGGTTAAGGTTAAGGTTCAGTTTAGTCACTCATTCTGAATGGTTAAGGTAAGGGTTCAGTTTAGTCACTCATTCTGAATGGTTAAGGTTAGGGTTCAGTTTAGTCACTCATTCTGAATGGTTAAGGTTAGGGTTCAGTTTAGTCACTCATTCTGAATGGTTAAGGTAAGGGTTCAGTTTAGTCACTCATTCTGAATGGTTAAAGTGAGGGTTCAGTTTAGTCACTCATTTTGAATGGTTAAGGTAAGGGTTCAGTTTAGTCACTCATTCTGAATGGTTAAGGTTAGGGTTCAGTTTAGTCACTCATTCTGAATGGTTAAGGTTAGGGTTCAGTTTAGTCACTCATTCTGAATGGTTAAGGTTAAGGTTCAGTTTAGTCACTCATTCTGAATGGTTAAGGTTAAGGTTCAGTTTAGTCACTCATTCTGAATGGTTACGGTTAGGGTTCAGTTTAGTCACTCATTCTGAATGGTTAAAGTGAGGGTTCAGTTTAGTCACTCATTCTGAATGGTTAAGGTTAGGGTTCAGTTTAGTCACTCATTCTGAATGGTTAAGGTTAGGGTTCAGTTTAGTCACTCATTCTGAATGGTTAAGGTTAAGGTTCAGTTTAGTCACTCATTCTGAATGGTTAAGGTAAGGGTTCAGTTTAGTCACTCATTCTGAATGGTTAAGGTTAGGGTTCAGTTTAGTCACTCATTCTGAATGGTTAAGGTTAGGGTTCAGTTTAGTCCCTCATTCTGAATGGTTAAGGTTAGGGTTCAGTTTAGTCACTCATTCTGAATGGTTAAAGTGAGGGTTCAGTTTAGTCACTCATTCTGAATGGTTAAGGTTAGGGTTCAGTTTAGTCACTCATTCTGAATGGTTAAGGTTAGGGTTCAGTTTAGTCACTAATTCTGAATGGTTAAGGTTAGGGTTCAGTTTAGTCACTCATTCTGAATGGATAAAGTGAGGGTTCAGTTTAGTCACTCATTCTGAATGGTTACGGTTAGGGTTCAGTTTAGTCACTCATTCTGAATGGTTAAAGTGAGGGTTCAGTTTAGTCACTCATTCTGAATGGTTAAGGTTAGGGTTCAGTTTAGTCACTCATTCTGAATGGTTAAGGTTAAGGTTCAGTTTAGTCACTCATTCTGAATGGTTAAGGTAAGGGTTCAGTTTAGTCACTCATTCTGAATGGTTAAGGTTAGGGTTCAGTTTAGTCACTCATTCTGAATGGTTAAGGTTAGGGTTCAGTTTAGTCACTCATTCTGAATGGTTAAGGTAAGGGTTCAGTTTAGTCACTCATTCTGAATGGTTAAAGTGAGGGTTCAGTTTAGTCACTCATTTTGAATGGTTAAGGTAAGGGTTCAGTTTAGTCACTCATTCTGAATGGTTAAGGTTAGGGTTCAGTTTAGTCACTCATTCTGAATGGTTAAGGTTAGGGTTCAGTTTAGTCACTCATTCTGAATGGTTAAGGTTAAGGTTCAGTTTAGTCACTCATTCTGAATGGTTAAGGTTAAGGTTCAGTTTAGTCACTCATTCTGAATGGTTACGGTTAGGGTTCAGTTTAGTCACTCATTCTGAATGGTTAAAGTGAGGGTTCAGTTTAGTCACTCATTCTGAATGGTTAAGGTTAGGGTTCAGTTTAGTCACTCATTCTGAATGGTTAAGGTTAGGGTTCAGTTTAGTCACTCATTCTGAATGGTTAAGGTTAAGGTTCAGTTTAGTCACTCATTCTGAATGGTTAAGGTAAGGGTTCAGTTTAGTCACTCATTCTGAATGGTTAAGGTTAGGGTTCAGTTTAGTCACTCATTCTGAATGGTTAAGGTTAGGGTTCAGTTTAGTCCCTCATTCTGAATGGTTAAGGTTAGGGTTCAGTTTAGTCACTCATTCTGAATGGTTAAAGTGAGGGTTCAGTTTAGTCACTCATTCTGAATGGTTACGGTTAGGGTTCAGTTTAGTCACTCATTCTGAATGGTTAAAGTGAGGGTTCAGTTTAGTCACTCATTCTGAATGGTTAAGGTTAGGGTTCAGTTTAGTCACTCATTCTGAATGGTTAAGGTTAAGGTTCAGTTTAGTCACTCATTCTGAATGGTTAAGGTAAGGGTTCAGTTTAGTCACTCATTCTGAATGGTTAAGGTTAGGGTTCAGTTTAGTCACTCATTCTGAATGGTTAAGGTTAGGGTTCAGTTTAGTCACTCATTCTGAATGGTTAAGGTAAGGGTTCAGTTTAGTCACTCATTCTGAATGGTTAAAGTGAGGGTTCAGTTTAGTCACTCATTCTGAATGGTTAAGGTAAGGGTTCAGTTTAGTCACTCATTCTGAATGGTTAAGGTTAGGGTTCAGTTTAGTCACTAATTCTGAATGGTTAAAGTGAGGGTTCAGTTTAGTCACTCATTCTGAATGGTTACGGTTAGGGTTCAGTTTAGTCACTCATTCTGAATGGTTAAAGTGAGGGTTCAGTTTAGTCACTCATTCTGAATGGTTAAGGTTAAGGTTCAGTTTAGTCACTCATTCTGAATGGTTACGGTTAGGGTTCAGTTTAGTCACTCATTCTGAATGGTTAAAGTGAGGGTTCAGTTTAGTCACTCATTCTGAATGGTTAAGGTTAGGGTTCAGTTTAGTCACTCATTCTGAATGGTTAAGGTTAGGGTTCAGTTTAGTCACTCATTCTGAATGGTTAAGGTTAAGGTTCAGTTTAGTCACTCATTCTGAATGGTTAAGGTAAGGGTTCAGTTTAGTCACTCATTCTGAATGGTTAAGGTTAGGGTTCAGTTTAGTCACTCATTCTGAATGGTTAAGGTTAGGGTTCAGTTTAGTCCCTCATTCTGAATGGTTAAGGTTAGGGTTCAGTTTAGTCACTCATTCTGAATGGTTAAAGTGAGGGTTCAGTTTAGTCACTCATTCTGAATGGTTACGGTTAGGGTTCAGTTTAGTCACTCATTCTGAATGGTTAAAGTGAGGGTTCAGTTTAGTCACTCATTCTGAATGGTTAAGGTTAGGGTTCAGTTTAGTCACTCATTCTGAATGGTTAAGGTTAAGGTTCAGTTTAGTCACTCATTCTGAATGGTTAAGGTAAGGGTTCAGTTTAGTCACTCATTCTGAATGGTTAAGGTTAGGGTTCAGTTTAGTCACTCATTCTGAATGGTTAAGGTTAGGGTTCAGTTTAGTCACTCATTCTGAATGGTTAAGGTAAGGGTTCAGTTTAGTCACTCATTCTGAATGGTTAAAGTGAGGGTTCAGTTTAGTCACTCATTCTGAATGGTTAAGGTAAGGGTTCAGTTTAGTCACTCATTCTGAATGGTTAAGGTTAGGGTTCAGTTTAGTCACTAATTCTGAATGGTTAAAGTGAGGGTTCAGTTTAGTCACTCATTCTGAATGGTTACGGTTAGGGTTCAGTTTAGTCACTCATTCTGAATGGTTAAAGTGAGGGTTCAGTTTAGTCACTCATTCTGAATGGTTAAGGTTAGGGTTCAGTTTAGTCACTCATTCTGAATGGTTAAGGTAAGGGTTCAGTTTAGTCACTCATTCTGAATGGTTAAGGTTAGGGTTCAGTTTAGTCACTCATTCTGAATGGTTAAGATAAGGGTTCAGTTTAGTCACTCATTCTGAATGGTTACGGTTAGGGTTCAGTTTAGTCACTCATTCTGAATGGTTAAGGTTGAAGATATCCCTCTAGTTGTGTGGGGGCTGTGCTTTGGCAAAGTGGGTGGGGTTATATCCTTCCTGTTTGGCTCTGTCCGGGGGTGTCCTCGGATGGGGCCACAGTGTCTCCTGACCCCTCCTGTCTCAGCCTCCAGTATTTATGCTGCAGTAGTTTATGTGTCGGGGGGGCTAGGGTCAGTTTGATATATCTGGAGTACTTCTCCTGTCCTATTCGGTGTCCTGTGTGAATTTAAGTGTGCTCTCTCTAATTCTCTCTTTCTTTCTCTCTTTCGGAGGACCTGAGCCCTAGGACCATGCCTCAGGACTACCTGACATGATGACTCCTTGCTGTCCCCAGTCCACCTGGCCGTGCTGCTGCTCCAGTTTCAACTGTTCTGCCTTATTATTATTCGACCATGCTGGTCATTTATGAACATTTGAACATCTTGACCATGTTTTGTTATAATCTCCACCCGGCACAGCCAGAAGAGGACTGGCCACCCCACATAGCCTGGTTCCTCTCTAGGTTTCTTCCTAGGTTTTGGCCTTTCTAGGGAGTTTTTCCTAGCCACCATGCTTCTACACCTGCATTGCTTGCTGTTTGGGGTTTTAGGCTGGGTTTCTGTACAGCACTTTGAGATATCAGCTGATGTACGAAGGGCTATTTAAATAAATGTGATTTGATTTGATTTGATTTAAGGTTAGGGTTCAGTTTAGTCACTCATTCTGAATGGTTAAGGTAAGGGTTCAGTTTAGTCTCTCATTCTGAATGGTTAAGGTTAGGGTTCAGTTTAGTCACTCATTCTGAATGGTTAAGGTAAGGGTTAAACTTCTTAAGGATAGGACTTTTTGGGGATATAAAGGACTTTATCGAACAAAACGACCATTTGTTGTGTAGCTGGGACCCTTGGGATTGCAAACAGAGGAAGATCTTCAAAAGCTAAAATATTTATTTTATCGCTATATCTGACTTTTGTGACGCCTCTGATTGGTTGGAAAATGTTTTAAATGATTTTGTATCCGGGGTGCTGTCCTCAAATAATCGCATTGTATGCTTTCGCAGTAAAGCCTTTTTGAAATCTGACAAAGAAGTTAAGCTTTTAAATGATGTATGACACTACACACGATTTTTGTATTTTGAATTTCGCGCTCTGCAATTTCACCGGATGTTGGCGAGGTGGGTCACTAGCGCCTCACTTAGCCGGATTGGGTTCACACAACAAGTGTCTAAGACTGGACTCGAACATGCAACCTTCTGATGCAGTGTCTACTTGATGGTAATAACACTCACTATATTACCCCTAGTGGATAGTTTGGAGGGCATTTCCTGAAGTCCTCAGGAGGAAAGGAGAGGAGAGGAGAGGAGAGGAGATATATATACACACCACACACACACACATTAATATATATACACACCACACACACACACACATTGATATATATATATACACACCACACAACCACACACACACAGATATATATACAGTGGCTGGGTCTTTCAGCATGACAATGATCCCAAACACACCGCCCGGGCAACGAAGGAGTGGCTTCGTAAGAAGCATTTCAAGGTCCTGGAGTGGCCTAGCCAGTTTCCAGATCTCAACCCCATAGAAAATCTTTGGAGGGAGTTGAAAGTCCGTGTTGCCCAGCAACAGCCCCAAAACATCACTGCTCTAGAGGAGATCTGCATGGAGGAATGGGCCAAAATACCAGCAACAGTGTGTGAAAACCTTGTGAAGACTTACAGAAAAAGTTTGACCTCTGTCATTGCCAACAAAGGGTATATAACAAAGTATTGAGATAAACTTCTGTTATTGACCAAATACTTATTTTCCACCATAATTTGCAAATAAATTCATAAAAAATCCTACAATGTGATTTTCTGGATTTTTTTTCTAATTTTGTCTGTCATAGTTGAAGTGTACCTATGATGAAAATTACAGGCCTCTCTCATCTTTTTTAAGTAGGAGAACTTGCACAATTGGTGGCTGACTAAATACTTTTTTGCCCCACTGTATACACACACACACACACACACACACACACACACACACACACACACACACACACACACACACGAGGCGAGAGCAAAACGTTTTTAACAACAAGCCCTTCCAAAGCACCATTTCTTTCAGCTGAACATGGTTAGAACCCTGGAGAGATTTAAAACAGTTTGTGTTGCTGTTTTCAGCCAGTTAGCCTGCTGCCCGGTGAGTCAGAACTGCAGCTCTGTTGCAGGAGGAGACACTAACGCTGTTCGCAGTTAGCATCGAGCTAACAATTAACACGGCTAGGGAAAACTAACATTCTGCTAGCATTCATCACAACTAGGGAAAACTAACATTCTGCTAGCATTCATCATCACAACTAGGGAAAACTAACATTCTGCTAGCATTTATCACAACTAGGGAAAAGTAACATTCTGCTAGCATTTAAAACACGGCTTGGGAAAACTAACATTCTGCTAGCATTCATCACAACTAGGGAAAACTAACATTCTGCTAGCATTCATCATCACAACTAGGGAAAACTAACATTCTGCTAGCATTTATCACAACTAGGGAAAAGTAACATTCTGCTAGCATTTAAAACACGGCTTGGGAAAACTAACATTCTGCTAGCATTCATCACAACTAGGGAAAACTAACATTCTGCTAGCATTCATCACAACTAGGGTAAACTAACATTCTCCTAGCATTTATCACAACTAGGGAAAACTAACATTCTGCTAGCATTCATCACAACTAGGGTAAACTAACATTCTGCTAGCATTCATCACAACTAGGGTAAACTAACATTCTGCTAGCATTCATCACAACTAGGGAAAACTAACATTCTGCTAGCATTTATCACAACTAGGGAAAACTAACATTCTGCTAGCATTTATCACAACTAGGGAAAACTAACATTCTGCTAGCATTTATCACAACTAGGGCAAACTAACATTCTGCTAGCATTCATCATCACAACTAGGGAAAACTAACATTCTGCTAGCATTCATCATCACAACTAGGGAAAAGTAACATTCTGCTAGCATTCATCATCACAACTAGGGAAAACTAACATTCTGCTAGCATTTAAAACACAACTAGTGAAAACTAACATTCTGCTAGCATTTATCACAACTAGGGAAAACTAACATTCTGCTAGCATTCATCACGGCTAGTGAAAACCAACAGTACCTTATCATGTAGCGTAGCTAAAGGGAAAACCAACACTACCTTAGCATTTAGCATAGCTACAGGGAAACCAACACTACCTTAGCATTTAGCATAGCTACAGGGAAACCAACACTACCTTAGCATTTAGCATAGCTACACGAAAACCAACACAACCTTAGCATTTAGCATAGCTACAGGGAAATCAACACTACCTTAGCATTTAGCATAGCTACAGGGAAACCAACACTACCTTAGCATTTAGCATAGCTACACGAAAACCAACACAACCTTAGCATTTAGCATAGCTAGAGGAAAACCAACACAACCTTAGCATTTAGCATAGCTAAAGAGAAAACATCAGGGCCATAATTTTACCACCACAGCTAGGGCTGTTACGGTGACCGTATTACTGCCACACCAGCGGTAACGAGTCATGACCGCAGTCAAAATTCCACGATTTCCGAGGGAGTGATAACTAGGCTTCTCCAAGCTCTGATACTGCTGGTGGTCATTAGTAGCCTACCAAACTTGCTAACTGCCTGGTACTCAGCACTCTATTGTCCCTCTAATCACTCTGACATCAATGCAAATGTAATGGAAAATCTAATCAAACACGTCATCAGAGCCCATGAGCTCATGTTGCACAACACTTCGACAGGCTATGCAATTGCGTGAGAAAACAGATTGATGGCCTCTATTAAAAAGAGGAGGAACCCATCAGCTTTCTATAGGCTAGGCCTACTATTTCTCAACTGTCCTAATATTAAGC
>NC_143034.1:3577500-3587500 GCF_057628025.1 Oncorhynchus mykiss | reverse complement strand
TCCTAATCAATAGTAGCTTGGTGATTGGAGATGGTAGATAAGTCATTGATTGATCAAGGCTGGCTCAGTGAGGTAGATAAGTCATTGATTGATCAAGGCTGGCTCAGTGAGGTAGATAAGTCATTGATTGATCAAGGCTGGCTCAGTGAGGTAGGAAGGTCATTGATTGATCAAGGCTGGCTCAGTGAGCTAGGTTGGTCATTGATTGATCAAGGCTGGCTCAGTGAGGTAGGTAGGTCATTGATTGATCAAGGCTGGCTCTGTGAGGTAGGTAGGTCATTGATTGACCAAGGCTGGCTCTGTGAGGTAGGTAGGTATTTGATTGATTGAGCCTGGCTCTGTGAGGTAGGTAGGTATTTGATTGATTGAGCCTGGCTCTGTGAGGTAGGTAGGTATTTGATTGATCAAGGCTGGCTCTGTGAGGTAGGTAGGTATTTGATTGATGGAGCCTGGCTCAGTGAGGTAGGTAGGTATTTGATTGATTGAGCCTGGCTCTGTGAGGTAGGTAGGTATTTGATTGATTGAGCCTGGCTCTGTGAGGTAGGTAGGTATTTGATTGATGGAGCCTGGCTCTGTGAGGTAGGTAGGTATTTGACTGATTGAGCCTGGCTCTGTGAGGTAGATAGGTATTTGATTGATTGAGCCTGGCTCCATGCTCTCTCTCTCTCTTGCTCCCATTCTACATTTCTCTCCCCTGTCTGACTCTCTCTACAGTAACCCAGTAGACTGTATCTCTGTTTGTCTGATTGGGAGATGGACATTGTCTCGAACCCTGACCCTGTCCCAGCCCTCTATAGTTTACTGGTTGAGAGACAGCTGTTAAACTAGTTGTATAGTAACTGCACTGGGGACAGATTGGGATCATTTATCATTCATTAAACTAGTTGTATAGTAACTGTTCTGGGGACAGATTGGTGAGATGGACCGAATCTTAATCGCTGACTGTTAATTAAATCAACCAGCTGAACAGAATGAATTGAATAATAATTTAATCCGTCCGTCAATTAGCTGCCTGGTTATTAATGATTATTTATAAACCATCACAACTGTCTGGCTGATATCATATGGTAGCAATGTATTCACATCATATTTTATCAATTAGCTGCCTGGTTATTAATGATTATTTATAAACCATCACAACTGTCTGGCTGATAGACTGATATCATATGGTAGCAATGTATTCACATCATATTTTATCATTTAGTTTAAATAATATCTTCATCATGGAATTTAAAATGATGTTTTCTTCCCATAAAGAGATCAGGACCAATGAATATCTGGGGACGTTTGACATGTCGTCTCGATACAAATTTATCCCCGGGACGTCTGGCTGGGTATCAGGGCAGTCTGTGTGTGTGTGTGTGTGTGTGTGTGTGTGTGTGTGTGTGTGTGTGTGTGTGTGTGTGTGTGTGTGTGTGTGTGTGTGTGTGTGTGTGTCAAGGCTGTTAGGGCCGTAGCAGCCTCTCCTCCTCTCTCGTGTTAGTTAGCGAGACTGAAGGAAGTTATTGGTGGAAGCAATTTGGTGGGAGATGCCTCCAGCTCATTGGACCATTAGATGTTCACTGTGAATAAATGTTCTCTCTCTCTCTTTCTCTCCATCCCTCTCGCTCCATCTGTCTGAATTTACTCCTTCGCTCTCCTTCTCTCCCTCTCTCTCTCTCTCTCTCTCTCTCTCTCTCTCTCTCTCTCTCTCTCTCTCTCTCTCTCTCTCTCTCTCTCTCTCTCTTTCTCTCTCTCTCTCTCTCTCTCTCTCTCTCTCTCTCTCTCTCTCTCTCTCTCTCTCTCTCACACACACACAGCCTAATTGTCTCTTCTCTTCACACCCTGTCTAATTAGGACATTAGTTAGCCATCAGGGACATCCCCTCTTTCTGTTTATCCCTCCCCTGTTCCTCTCCTCCTCCTCCTCCTTGTCTTCCTCCTCTCCTTACTGCCCTGCTGCCTCTGACCACGCCCCTGGCAGCAGAGTCACTTAGCATACGTCGTTTAATGATCTGCCACTCCGCTAGCGTCACAGAGCGTTAGCGTCAGCACTAGCCGACGGGCCCCGTTCACACTCACTTCCAGTGGAGTTAATAGCATATCAGCGCTACGCTAACAGACATTAGCAACCGCTCGTACTCACTTCCCATAGTGTTAGCGTCAGTACTAGCCGATGGGTCCCCCCGTTTACACTCACTTCCCTCTGCAACGCTATTAGCCACCGCTACGCTAACAGACATTAGCAACCGCTCGTAGTCACTTCCCATAGCGTTAGCGTCAGCACTAGCCGATGGGTCCCCCCGTTTACACGCAACGCTATTAGCCACCGCTACGCTAACTAATGATAGTGTTAGCTTCATCGCTAAAAGGCACGAGTCCCCACTACAGTCATTTCCTATAGAGTTAGTTGTTTTTATAGCCTAGGGGTTGTAATCATAGACCGACATGTAGAATGACATCTGATGTCTGTGTTGTCTAGCAGAGACCTGTCATCTCACCTTTTTTTTAAAATAACGCGACCTTTTACAATGTAGCATAAGTAAGTTTTCATCTGATGTTCAAACAATCACTTCCTGTAGGAAGCAGACGTTCGTCATAATCCAGACAGAGCTGTTTTACTTTTTTTTAAACTTTTTTTTATTTTATTAAAATCTTTATTTAAACTAGGCAAGTCAGTTCAAGAACAAAATGATTATTTACAACGAAGGCCAAACCCAGGCGACTCCCTATGGGACTCCCCAATCACGGATGTGTGATACAGAATGGTAAGAGACAGCTGTTATAAAACACCCGTTGTCATTAGGCCTACGACTTGAAGCCTGAACTGATGAGTCCGATGCTGTTCGCTCGCGCCTCTCTCTCGGGACACTCATCTGTTACGGTGTATTGGTATGGTGTACCGATGCTGTTCGCTCGCGCCTCTCTCTCGGGACACTCATCTGTTACGGTGTATTGGTATGGTGTACCGATGCTGTTCGCTCGCGCCTCTCTCTCGGGACACTCATCTGTTACGGTGTATTGGTATGGTGTACCGATGCTGTTCGCTCGCGCCTCTCTCGGGACACTCATCTCCGGCTTGGCAAAATGTAAATGTTCTCGTCGAACCACAACAAAATGTTACACCACCCAGTTTCAAGCCCATTATACTCTCTCTCGGGACACTCATCTCCGGCTTGGCAAAATGTAAATGTTCTCGTCGAACCACAACAAAATGTTACACCACCCAGTTTCAAGCCCATTATAAGGTTGTTACCACCCAGTTTCAAGCCCATTATAAGGTTGTTATACCACCCAGTTTCAAGCCCATTATAAGGTTGTTATACCACCCAGTTTCAAGCCCATTATAAGGTTGTTGTACCACCCAGTTTCAAGCCCATTATAAGGTTGTTATACCACCCAGTTTCAAGCCCATTATAAGGTTGAGACAATGACTTATCAATGGCCCAGCTCAGTTAATCCCTACCATTGTGACGCTGAGTTGTCACAATGCTTCAGCATATGTACATTACACCAGGGAAGTTGGAAGACACAGTGTAAGTAACCTAATGTATGTCCCTCTAACTGACCTGAATGCCTCTGCTGATCCTACAGCTGTTGAATGCAGTAATCATGTAATCATGTGTGATGAACTAGAGTTACACTGTTAGCACTGAGGTAGTGTGTACTGAGTAGGAAGTTCACTGTGTGCACCTCAACCTGCACTAACACAAATAACATGAGCATGTCTACTTCTGCTAAGCTTCCCAATAAAGCAATGAAAACAAGCAAGCATCCCAGAAAAGTGCTAAAAAAAATTGCCCACGTTAACATATGTAGCTTAAAGAAACAAGGCTCATAAAGTCAATAACTTGCTTGTAACAGATGACGTGCATATTCTGACTATCTCTGAAACTCACTGAGATGATACCTTTGATGATACAGTGGTAGAAATACAAGGTTATAACATCTACAGAAAATACAGAAATGCCAAAGGTGGAGGTGTAGCCGTTTATATTCAGAACCACATTCCTGTAAAGATTAGAGAGGATCTCATGTTAAATACTGTTGTAGTAATATGGCTACAGGTTCATCTGCCTCACCTAAAGCCCATTCTGGTGGGAAGCTGCTATAGACCACCAAGTGCTGACAGTCAGTATCTGGATAATGTTAAATACTGTTGAAGTAATATGGCTACAGGTTCATCTGCCTCACCTAAAGCCCCTTCTGGTGGGAAGCTGCTATAGACCAAGTGTTAACAGTCAGTATCTGGATAATATGTGTGAAGTGCCTGATAATGTTTGTGATATCAACAGAGAAGTATATTTTCTGGGTGATTTAAATATTGACTGGCTCTCATCAAACTGCCCACTCAAGAGAAAGCTTCGAACTGTAACCAGTGCTGGCAACCTGGTTCAGGTTATCAATCAACCTACCAGGGTAGTTACAAACAGTACAGAAATTGAATCAACATATTTTCATCATATCTTTACTATTGCTGCAGAAATGTGTTTGAAAGCAGTATCCAAATTCATCGGCTGTTGTGATCACAATATAGTAGTCATATCTAGGAAAACCAAAGTTCCAAAAGGCAGGGCCTAATGTTCTATATAAGAGGTCATACAATTGTTTGTGGTGATTCCTATGTTGTTGATGTAAATAGTATTTGCTGGTCCGTGCTGTGTAATGACGAGCGACCAGACGCTGCTGGTCCGTGCTGTGTAATGACGGGCGACCAGACGCTGCTGGTCCGTGCTGTGTAATGACGAGCGACCAGACGCTGCTGGTCTGTGCTGTGTAATGACAAGCGACCAGACGCTGCACTTGACACATCTATGAAATTGCTTATCCCAGTTACTAATGAGCCATTAAGAAAACGACTGTAGAAACTGTTAAATCCACATGGATTGATGAGGAATTGAAACATTTTTTTGTTATGGTTGAGAAGGATGAGGTAAAAGGAATGACAGATAGGTCTGGCTGCACAACCGATTGGCAAAGGTAGTGCAGATTGAGAAATCATGTGACGATGAAACAAAGATAAATGATATAAAGAATGATATTAAAAAGCTTTGGAGCTTAAACCTTAAATGAAGTTTTGGGCAACAACAAAAAAAGGCAAATTCAGCTTCATCATTCATTGAATCAGATGTGGCTCATTCATCACAAAAACCCACTGAATATTGCCAACTACTTTAATGCTTTTCCCTCATTGGCAAGATTAGCAAACTAAGGCTTGACATGCCAGCAACAAACGCTGACACTACACACCCAAATATATCTGATCAAATTATGAAAGACAAGCATTGTAACTTTGAATTCTGAAAACGTGAGTGTGGAACAGTATCAACAATGTCAAGCCACAGGGGTCTGACAACTTGGATAGAAAATTACTGAGGATAAACCTCAACTAAATCTTGTAATTAATAATGGGGAAATTGAGTAAGTTGAGGTGACTAAACTGCTTGGAGTAACCCTGGATTGTAAACTGTCATGGTGAAAACATATTGATACAACAGTAGCTAAGATGGGGAGAAGTCTGTCCATAATAAAGCGCTGCTCTGCCTTCTACACTATCAATAAGGCAGGTCCTACAGGCCCTAGTTTCTACCTTCTTAACAACACTATCAACAAGACAGGTCCTACAGGCCCTAGTTTCTACCTTCTTAACAGCACTATCAACAAGGCAGGTCCTACAGGCCCTAGTTTCTACCTTCTTAACAACACTATCAACAAGGCAGGTCCTACAGGCCCTAGTTTCTACCTTCTTAACAACACTATCAACAAGGTAGGTCCTACAGGTCCTAGTTTCTACCTTCTTAACAACACTATCAACAAGGCAGGTCCTACAGGCCCTAGTTTCTACCTTCTTAACAACACTATCAACAAGGCAGGTCCTACAGGCCCTGGTTTCTACCTTCTTAACAGCACTATCAACAAGGCAGGTCCTACATGCCCTAGTTTCTACCTTCTTAACAACACTATCAACAAGGCAGGTCCTAGTTTCTACCTTCTTAACAGCACTATCAACAAGGCATGTCCTACAGGCCCTAGTTTCTACCTTCTTAACAACACTATCAACAAGGCAGGTCCTACAGGCCCTAGTTTCTACCTTCTTAACAACACTATCAACAAGGCAGGTCCTACAGGCCTTAGTTTCTAACTTCTTAACAACACTATCAACAAGGCAGGTCCTACAGGCCTTAGTTTCTAACTTCTTAACAACACTATCAACAAGGCAGGTCCTACAGGCCTTAGTTTCTACCTTCTTAACAACACTATCAACAAGGTAGGTCCTACAGGCCCTAGTTTCTACCTTCTTAACAACACTATCAACAAGGCAGGTCCTAGTTTCTACTTTCTTAACAGCACTATCAACAAGGCATGTCCTACAGGCCCTAGTTTCTACCTTCTTAACAACACTATCAACAAGACAGGTCCTACAGGCCTTAGTTTCTACCTTCTTAAACAACACTATCAACAAGGCAGGTCCTACAGGCCCTAGTTTCTACCTTCTTAACAGCACTATCAACAAGGCAGGTCCTACAGGCCCTAGTTTCTACCTTCTTAACAGCACTATCAACAAGGCAGGTCCTACAGGCCCTGGTTTCTACCTTCTTAACAGCACTATCAACAAGGCAGGTCCTACATGCCCTAGTTTCTACCTTCTTAACAACACCATCAACAAGGCAGGTCCTACAGGACCTAGTTTCTACCTTCTTAACAACACTATCAACAAGGTAGGTCCTACAGGCCCTAGTTTCTACCTTCTTAACAACACTATCAACAAGGCAGGTCCTAGTTTCTACCTTCTTAACAGCACTATCAACAAGGCATGTCCTACAGGCCCTAGTTTCTACCTTCTTAACAACACTATCAACAAGGCAGGTCCTACAGGCCCTAGTTTCTACCTTCTTAACAACACTATCAACAAGGCAGGTCCTACAGGCCCTAGTTTCTACCTTCTTAACAACACTATCAACAAGGCAGGTCCTACAGGCCTTAGTTTCTAACTTCTTAACAACACTATCAACAAGGCAGGTCCTACAGGCCTTAGTTTCTAACTTCTTAACAACACTATCAACAAGGCAGGTCCTACAGGCCTTAGTTTCTACCTTCTTAACAACACTATCAACAAGGTAGGTCCTACAGGCCCTAGTTTCTACCTTCTTAACAACACTATCAACAAGGCAGGTCCTAGTTTCTACTTTCTTAACAGCACTATCAACAAGGCATGTCCTACAGGCCCTAGTTTCTACCTTCTTAACAACACTATCAACAAGACAGGTCCTACAGGCCTTAGTTTCTACCTTCTTAAACAACACTATCAACAAGGCAGGTCCTACAGGCCCTAGTTTCTACCTTCTTAACAGCACTATCAACAAGGCAGGTCCTACAGGCCCTAGTTTCTACCTTCTTAACAGCACTATCAACAAGGCAGGTCCTACAGGCCCTGGTTTCTACCTTCTTAACAGCACTATCAACAAGGCAGGTCCTACATGCCCTAGTTTCTACCTTCTTAACAACACCATCAACAAGGCAGGTCCTACAGGACCTAGTTTCTACCTTCTTAACAACACTATCAACAAGGTAGGTCCTACAGGCCCTAGTTTCTACCTTCTTAACAACACTATCAACAAGGCAGGTCCTAGTTTCTACCTTCTTAACAGCACTATCAACAAGGCATGTCCTACAGGCCCTAGTTTCTACCTTCTTAACAACACTATCAACAAGGCAGGTCCTACAGGCCCTAGTTTCTACCTTCTTAACAACACTATCAACAAGGCAGGTCCTACAGGCCCTAGTTTCTACCTTCTTAACAGCACTATCAACAAGGCAGGTCCTACAGACCCTAGTTTCTACCTTCTTAACAACACTATAAACAAGGCAGGTCCTAGTTTCTACCTTCTTAACAGCACTATCAACAAGGCAGGTCCTTCAGGCCCTAGTTTCTACCTTCTTAACAACACTATCAACAAGGCAGGTCCTACAGGCCCTAGTTTCTACCTTCTTAACAACACTATCAACAGGGCAGGTCCTACAGGCCCTAGTTTCTACCTTCTTAACAACACTATCAACAAGGCAGGTCCTACAGGCCCTAGTTTCTACCTTCTTAACAGCACTATCAACAAGGCAGGTCCTAGTTTCTACCTTCTTAACAACACTATCAACAAGGTAGGTCCTACAGGCCCTAGTTTCTACCTTCTTAACAGCACTATCAACAAGGCAGGTCCTACAGACCCTAGTTTCTACCTTCTTAACAACACTATCAACAAGGCAGGTCCTAGTTTCTACCTTCTTAACAACACTATCAACAGGGCAGGTCCTACAGGCCCTAGTTTCTACCTTCTTAACAGCACTATCAACAAGGCAGGTCCTACAGTCCCTAGTTTCTACCTTCTTAACAACACTATCAACAAGGCAGGTCCTACAGGCCCTAGTTTCTACCTTCTTAACAGCACTATCAACACGGCAGGTCCTACAGGCCCTAGTTTCTACCTTCTTAACAGCACTATCAACAGGGCAGGTCCTACAGGCCCTAGTTTCTACCTTCTTAACAACACTATCAACAAGGCAGGTCCTACAGGCCCTAGTTTCTACCTTCTTAACAACACTATCAACAAGGCAGGTCCTACAGGCCCTAGTTTCTACCTTCTTAACAACACTATCAACAAGGCAGATCCTACAGGCCCTGGTTTTGTCGCACCTGGACTACTGTTCAGTCGTGTGGTCAGGTGCCACAAAGAGGGACTTAGGAAAATTACAGTTGGCTCTGAACAGAGCAGCACGGCTGGCCCTTGGATCTACACAGAGAGCTAACACTGAAGACAGGAACCACAACTTCCCTTGGTATTGGACTACTGAAGACAGGAACCACATCTTCCCTTGGTATTGGACCACTGAAGACAGGAACCACAACTTCCCTTGGCATTGGACCACTGAAGACAGGAACCACAACTTCTCTTGGCAATGGACCACTGAAGACATGAACCACAACTTCCCTTGGCATTGGACCACTGAAGACATGAACCACATCTTCCCTTGGCATTGGACCACTGAAGACATGAACCACAACTTCCCTTGGCATTGGACCACTGAAGACATGAACCAGCTGCTGTCTCAGTGTGATGAGGGGGAACTGGCGGCTAACTCAATATCTTTATGATGTTCTGCCTGTATATATATATATATTCTATTCTTATATATATATTTTGTCTTGTATATTTCCCGAAGATTATAAATGTGGCACCTCAGTTTAGTTTCAATGGGCATGATGATACCTCTATGTGTGTGTGGGTGCGTATGTGTCTCTATGTGTGTGTGTGTATGTGTTTGTTTTATTCCTAAAAACACCAAGTCTGTTCTCCAGCCAGTCAGTCCCCCCACCAAGCAGAGCAGAGCAGCAGCTAGTTAAAGAGCCTAGTGGCTTTTTCCACATAAATACTTCAGTAAGCTACAAAACAGTCACTTCTGCCACTTTGGGGTTATGTGTGTGTGTGTGTGTGTGTCTGTGTGTCTGTGTGTGTGTGTGTGTGTGTGTGTGTGTGTGTGTGTGTGTGTTTGGAAGAGTAGACAAGAGGAGGGGATGGTTGGTTGGGGTTAGGGGTGAGGGAGGAGGAGGGAGGAGAGGAGAGATTTTACTCTTAATGCTTGACTACGCACACACAGCTACACACACACACACAGCTACACACAAATAGCTACACACATATCTACACACACACACAGCTACACACACACAGCTACACACACACAGCTACACACACATCTACACACACACAGCTACACACAAACAGCTACACACACACAGCTAAACACATATCTACACACGCACAGCTACACACACACACACGGCTACACACACACACAAAGCTACACACACACACACACACACACACACACACAGCTACACGCACACAGCTACACACACACACACACACACACAGCTAAACACACAGCTACACACACACAGGATGTGAGCAGTGAGAATAGACTAGCTGTTTAAATCAGCATGTAAGACAAGGGTCAGACAGGGGACCGTG
>NC_143034.1:3567500-3575000 GCF_057628025.1 Oncorhynchus mykiss | reverse complement strand
ATACCTTCAGTGTCACCATGCGGAGCTGTGGCGGTAGAGTCGGTGTGGCTGAGGTCCCTTCGGTCTCCCAGTCACCATCTTGAACGATAGAGACACGGCCCCGCAGCCGTCCGCCCCCTCGCGAAGCTCCGGTGCTCACGGCGTCAGCAAACCAACAAATAAAGTGTTCAAACTTGGTCTGCCGATAAATAAATAAAAAAACAACGACATTATACAGTGTCAATTACACCGTGCTGTGTTTGTATGAAATCCCGTGTTGTTGTGTTACCAAGGCTACCCAGTTTTCTCCAGATTGAATGACTCCGTTTTCCAAACAGAGGACGCTAAAATGCGTCGTAGGTAGAAGGGCTGCCTCGGCTCCTCCACTGACTGTGTTTCTCTTTCACACGACTAAAACACGAATCACCTTCCTTCTCACACAAGGAGGTAAAATAAACAGACAATCTGTAACCCCGGGTTTTTTTTTAACATAGCTTACTGTCTGATTTGATGTTGGAGCTATAGACCCCGGGGGACACTGGTAACTCTAGTAAATATTCCCCTCTCTCACGACGTCTCCGTTTTTCTGGGTTGTGTCTGGTTGTTATGTTGTTATGTAGGGCATTCCGCAGGTTGGTGGGCAGAGAGAGAGAGACAGCGAGCCCAGGGTACTGCCTAGCCTACAGCGAGGTGCTGCTGAGGGGCTGAGGGGAAGGAAAGGGGGGGAACGGAGATTTGGAGCACCGCTCTAGCCTACTTTAGGAGTGAACAAGTGGGGGGGGGGTGATTTTTTTAATTTAAAAACCCCCCATACCATTCATGTCAGCGCCTAGTCCAGTTGTATCGCTTGAAATGTGAATTCGTCCCCCCCCCCCCCCCCCCCCCCTCAAAATAGTGATGGATTATTTAAAAGGAGATGAATTAAAAACCCAGTTGAGGGGTATCTATAAAAAAAAACCCGTTGATGTTATCTATAAAACCCCCGTTGAGGGCTATCTATCTATGTGGTTACTCACCTGCTGTCTGTGCCACATCGCTCCAGAAGCCGCGAGGACATCGCAACCTTCTACTCCATCTGAGCGCCCCGCGCGAGCCACAACGCCTCACATCCGCAAACACATCCGTTGAAATCAAAACAATATATATTAATCCACCTGTTTTTCTTCCCCACACACACACCCCGGGATAAACGGTAAATTCCTCACGGTAGTGATCCCGATTTACCACACACACACACACCAGAAACGGTTTTGACGAGGGAAAACAAAATGAACTAAAATAAAATAAAATAAATATAAAATTTCGTTGGGTTTAAAAAATTATAATAATTTGAATCCAACAAAAAGAAGGTTGGAATGTCCAGGCAGCTCAGCGCGCGGGGTTCCGCAGTGAGAGAGGACCGGTCCACGCACCTCCCCTCTCTCTCTCCGCTCCTTAAAGGCTGGACGGGGATTCCGTCACATAGGTTGCACACACACACACACACACACATATATATCACTCCTAAACTCACCAACAAACAAGTGAGCAACGCGGTCAACTTATATATGTGTCAATGGCTAGTTATAGTTTAATATAATCCAACATCATTGTCACCTAAAAAATAACAAATAAGGATTTTAACAAATCTGAGTTGGAGTGGGCACGTCGGTTGGTTTTTCAGGTCGGTGAGAAAGCACAGCTCTCTACCCAGCTCGAGATAACCGCCTACGCTCTGCTGAGCTGCGCAATGTCGTTTATAGAAATCAGTCTCGTTAATTAAACAGAAACATATGTGTTCTTGAATGGAAGATGGGGGGCGGGGGGGGGGGGGGAGAAGGAAGGGAGTCATTTCTTTATTAGTGTGGTCCGTTATATCATATTGAATATTGGCCAACAGCTATCTGATGACGCGGTCGGGTTTGCAATTCTTGACGCCTCAAAACCAACTTCAGCTTACAATTCATCTACATCACAGGCACTTCGCTTTCCCCTCCCTCCCAACCTCCCTCCCTCTCTCTCTCTCTCTCTCTCTCTCTCTCTCTCTCTCTCTCTCTCTCTCTCTCTCTCTCTCTCCCTGCCTCTCTCTACCTCAATCTCTTTCTCTATCTCTCTAATAAAAAGGAGAAAATATGATTTGATCAGAAACAAACAACAGCATGTGAGACACAATAATTCACCAAGATGTCCTTTCCTGTGTGCGGTGGGGGTTTGGGATGTAGACGGAAGACCTCATGACCATCAATAAACCGGCGACTCAGGAGGAGGTTTCTCGGAGCCTTCCCGTCGTGAAACAAGACATTTATTCTGGCGCTGCTCTGTCTCCCTCCGTTCACTGTGCCGTGGTTGCATGTTGCGCCACCGATAAGCTTTTCAATATCAGTCAAATCATCTGCCCGCCGCGCGCCCAACGATCACAACACCGATCTTTCAATTACGCACGGCTGAGCTGTTATTGACTATACATGTGGATACGCATGCATGCACACGAACGCACGAACGCACACACACACACACACACACACACACACACACACACACACACACACACACACACACACACACACACATACACACACACACACACACACACAAACACACACACACACACACACATTGTTAGCTGCACCAGGGTTTCTTCAAGCGGAGGGTGATAATGGCAAAGCAACACTGCATTACCGACTCAATTAACCGGCAGAACCTCAAACATCCTCAACACTGCATTACAGAACTGAGCAGAGCAGAGCAGAGCAGAGTAGAGTAGAGTAGACCAGACCAGAGTAGAGTAGAGTAGAGTAGAGTAGAGTAGAGTAGAGTAGAGTCGAGTAGAGTAGAGGAGAGTAGAGTAGACCAGACCAGAGTAGAGTAGAGTAGAGTAGAGTAGAGTAGAGTAGAGTAGAGCAGAGTAGAGTAGACCAGAATAGAGCAGAGCAGAGTAGAGTAGAGTAGAGGAGAGTAGAGTAGACCAGACCAGAGTAGAGTAGAGTAGAGTAGAGTAGAGTAGAGTAGAGCAGAGAAGAGTAGAGTAGAGCAGAGTAGAGTAGAGTAGAGTAGAGGAGAGTAGAGTAGACCAGACCAGAGTAGAGTAGAGTAGAGTAGAGTAGAGTAGAGTAGAGCAGAGAAGAGTAGAGTAGAGCAGAGTAGAGTAGACCAGAGTAGAGTAGAGAAGAGTAGAGTAGAGCAGAGTAGAGTAGAACAGACCAGACCAGAGTAGAGTAGAGTAGAGTAGAGTAGAGTAGAGTAGACCAGACCAGACCAGAGTAGAGTAGAGTAGAGTAGAGTAGAGTAGAGCAGAGCAGACCAGACCAGACCAGAGTAGAGTAGAACAGACTAGACCAGAGTAGAGTAGGGTAGAACAGACGAGAGTAGAGTAGAGTAGAACAGACTAGACCAGAGTAGAGTAGAGTAGAATAGACCAGAGTAGAGTAGAGTAGAGTAGAACAGACCAGACCAGAGTAGAGTAGAGTAGAGTAGAGTAGAGTAGAGTAGAGTAGAGTAGAGTAGAGTAGAGTAGAAAAGACCAGATGGAACAGAACAGAGCAGAATAGAATGGAACAGAGCAGAATAGAACAGAACAGAACAGAGCAGATTAGAATAGAATGAAACAGAACAGAGCAGAATAGAATGGAACAGAACAGAGCAGAATAGAATGGAACAGAACAGAGCAGAATAGAATGGAACAGAACAGAGCAGAATAGAATGGAACAGAGCAGAATAGAATGGAACAGAACAGAGCAGAATAGAATGGAACAGAACAGAACAGAATAGAATGGAACAGAGCAGAATATAATGGAACAGAACAGAGCAGAATAGAATGGAACAGAACAGAGCAGAATAGAATGGAACAGAGCAGAATAGAATGGAACAGAACAGAACAGAATAGAATGGAACAGAACAGAGCAGAATAGAATGGAACAGAACAGAATAGAATGGAACAGAGCAGAATAGAATGGAACAGAACAGAGCAGAATATAATGGAACAGAACAGAGCAGAATAGAATGGAACAGAGCAGAATAGAATGGAACAGAACAGAATAGAATAGAATGGAACAGAACAGAACAGAGCAGAATAGAATGGAACAGAGCAGAATAGAATGGAACAGAACAGAGCAGAATAGAATGGAACAGAACAGAACAGAGCAGAATAGAATGGAACAGAATGGAACAGAGCAGAATAGAATGGAACAGAACAGAGCAGAATAGAATGGAACAGAGCAGAATAGAATGGAACAGAACAGAGCAGAATAGAATGGAACAGAACAGAGCAGAATAGAATGGAACAGAATGGAACAGAGCAGAATAGAATGGAACAGAACAGAGCAGAATAGAATGGAACAGAGCAGAATAGAATGGAACAGAACAGAGCAGAATAGAATGGAACAGAGCAGAATAGAATGGAACTGAACAGAACAGAATAGAATGGAACAGAACAGAGCAGAATAGAATGGAACAGAACAGAACAGAGCAGAATAGAATGGAACAGAATGGAACAGAGCAGAATAGAATGGAACAGAACAGAACAGAATAGAATGGAACAGAACAGAGCAGAATAGAATGGAACAGAACAGAACAGAGTAGAATAGAATGGAACAGAATGGAACAGAGCAGAATAGAATGGAACAGAACAGAATAGAATAGAATGGAACAGAACAGAACAGAACAGAGCAGAATAGAATGGAACAGAATGGAACAGAACAGAATAGAATATAATGGAACAGAACAGAACAGAGCAGAATAGAATGGAACAGAATGGAACAGAATAGAATGGAACAGAACAGAGTAGAATAGAATGGAACAGAACAGAACAGAATAGAATGGAACAGAGCAGAATAGAATGGAACAGAACAGAGCAGAATAGAATGGAACAGAACAGAGCAGAATAGAATGTAACAGAACAGAGCAGAATAGAATGGAACCGAATGGAACAGAACAGAATGGAACAGAATGGAACAGAGCAGAATAGAATGGAACAGAACAGAATAGAATATAATGGAACAGAGCAGAATAGAATGGAACAGAACAGAGCAGAATAGAATGGAACAGAACAGAGCAGAATAGAATGGAACAGAACAGAATAGAATGGAACAGAACAGAGCAGAATAGAATGGAACAGAACAGAATAGAATGGAACAGAACAGAATAGAACAGAACAGAATAGAATGGAACAGAACAGAATAGAATGGAACAGAACAGAGCAGAATAGAATGGAACAGAACAGAATAGAATGGAACAGAACAGAATAGAATGGAACAGAACAGAATAGAATGGAACAGAACAGAATAGAATGGAACAGAACAGAGCAGAATAGAATGGAACAGAACAGAATAGAATGGAACAGAACAGAACAGAATAGAATGGAACAGAACAGAATAGAATGGAACAGAACAGAATAGAATGGAACAGAACAGAATAGAATGGAACAGAACAGAATAGAATGGAACAGAACAGAATAGAATGGAACAGAACAGAATATAATAGAATGGAACAGAACAGAATAGAATGGAACAGAACAGAATAGAATAGAATAGTCATAGCAACAGTACCACAGTAACCGACTACCTACTAGGTTCCCTAGAGTCATAGCAACAGTTACCACAGTAATTGACCACCTACTAGGTTCTCTAGAGTCATAGCAACAGTTACCACAGTAACTGACTACCTACTAGGTTCCCTAGAGTCATAGCAACAGTTACCACAGTAATTGACCACCTACTAGGTTCTCTAGAGTCATAGCAACAGTTACCACAGTAACTGACTACCTACTAGGTTCCCTAGAGTCATAGCAACAGTTACCACAGTAATTGACCACCTACTAGGTTCTCTAGAGTCATAGCAACAGTTACCACAGTAACTGACTACCTACTAGGTTCCCTAGAGTCATAGCAACAGTACCACAGTAACTGACTACCTACTAGGTTCCCTAGAGTCATAGCAACAGTACCACAGTAACTGACTACCTACTAGGTTCCCTAGAGTCATAGCAACAGTTACCACAGTAATTGACCACCTACTAGGTGTCAGTGACGAGGGACCAGCAGCGTCTCTATATAGTGCACTACTATAGACTAGAGCCCTATTCCCTATATAGTGCACTACTATAGACTAGAGCCCTATTCCCTATATAGTGGTACTACTATAGACTAGAGCCCTATTTCCTATATAGTGCACTACTATAGACTAGAGCCCTATTCCCTATATAGTGGCACTACTATAGACCAGAGCCCTATTCCCTATATAGTGGTACTACTATAGACTAGAGCCCTATCCCTATATAGTGGTACTACTATAGACCAGAGCCATATTCCCTATATTAGTGGTACTACTAAAGCCCTGAGGTTTAAAGGAGCTTTACAGGAGAGAGAGAGAGCTGCACACTATCCCTGCAAAGTCTTTACTCAGAAGAGAGAGAGAGAGAGAGAGAGAGAGGGGGGAGGGAGAGAGAGAGAGAGAGAGAGAGAGAGAGAGAGAGAGAGAAGGGAGATAGAGAGAGAGAGAGAGAGCGAGAGAGAGAGAGAGAGAGAGGAGGGGATGAGATAGAGAGAATGAGAGAGAGAGAGAGGAGGGAGATACGAGAGAATGAGAGAGAGAGAGAGGAGGGAGATAGAGAGAATGAGAGAGAGAGAGAGAGAGAGAGAGAGAGAATGAGAGAGAGAGAGAGAGATAGGAGGGTAGGGGAGGGGAGGGGAGAAATGTCTTTATTCATTTGGAATTGTTGTGAGTGCAATGTTTACTGTAAATGTTGTATCGTTAATGTCACTTGTGTTTATTATTTACTCCACTTGCTTTGGCAATATATGTTTCACGTGCCAATAAAGCCCTTAAACTGAACTGAAAGAGAGGAGATGAGAGAAGAAGAGTGGGACAGAGAGAGATCAAATCAGACTTTATTTGTCACATGCGCCGAATACAACAAGTGTAAACCTGAAATACTTACTGACAAGCACTTAACCAACAGTGACGTTCAAGAAGAGTTAAGAAAATATTTACTAAGTAGACTAAAATAATAAGAGTTAAGAGAGGGCACCGGTAGTACAATACTATACAGGGGGTACCGGTACAGAGTCAATGTGGAGGCTATATACAGGGGGTACCGGTACAGAGTCAATGTGGAGGCTATATACAGGGGGTACCAGTACAGAGTCAATGTGGAGGCTATATACAGGGGGTACCAGTACAGAGTCAATGTGGAGGCTATATACAGGGGGTACCGGTACAGAGTCAATGTGGAGGCTATATACAGGGGGTACCGGTACAGAGTCAATGTGGAGGCTATATACAGGGGGTACCAGTACAGAGTCAATGTGGAGGCTATATACAGGGGGTACCAGTACAGAGTCAATGTGGAGGCTATATACAGGGGGTACCGGTACAGAGTCAATGTGGAGGCTATATACAGGGGGTACCAGTACAGAGTCAATGTGGAGGCTATATACCAGTACAGAGTCAATGTGGAGGCTATATACAGGGGGGTACCAGTACAGAGTCAATGTGGAGGCTATATACAGGGGGTACCAGTACAGAGTCAATGTGGAGGCTATATAC
>NC_143034.1:3555000-3562500 GCF_057628025.1 Oncorhynchus mykiss | reverse complement strand
TTACCATGGACACTACCATGGACACTATCATGGACATTACCATGTTCACTACCATGGACACTACCATGGCACTACCATGTTCACTACCATGGACATTACTATGGACACTACCATGTTCACTACCATGGACACTACCATGTTCACTACCATGGACACTACCATGTTCACTACCATGGACACTACCATGTTCACTACCATGGACACTACCATGGACATTACCATGGACACTACCATGTTCACTACCATGGACACTAACTATCATGAACACTACCATGGACACTACCATGTTCACTACCATGGACACTACCATGTTCACTACCATGGACACTACCATGTTCACTACCATGTTCACTACCATAGACACTACCATGGACAATACCATGGACACTGCCATGTTCACTACCATGTTCACTACCATGTTCACTACCATGGACACTACCATGGACATTACCATGGACACTACCATGTTCACTACCATGGCCACTACCATGTTCACTACCATGGACACTAACTATCATGGACACTACCAAGGACACTACCATGGACACTACCATGGACATTACCATGTTCACTACCATGTTCACTACCATGGACATTACCATGGACACAACCATGTTCACTACCATGTTCACTACCATGGACATTACCATGGACACTACCATGTTCACTACCATGTTCACTACCATAGACACTACCATGGACACTACCATGTTCACTACCATGTTCACTACCATGTCCACTACCATGGACATTACCATGGACACTACCATGTTCACTACCATGTTCACTACCATGTCCACTACCATGGACATTACCATGGACACTACCATGTTCACTACCATGTTCACTACCATAGACACTACCATGTCCACTACCATGGACATTACCATGGACACTACCATGTTCACTACCATAGACACTACCATGTCCACTACCATGTTCACTACCATGTTCACTACCATAGACACTACCATGGACACTACCATGTTCACTACCATGTTCACTACCATAGACACTACCATGGACACTACCATGTTCACTACCATGGACACTACCATGTTCACTACCATGTTCACTACCATAGACACTACCATGGACACTACCATGTTCACTACCATAGACACTACCATGTTCACTACCCGTGTTCACTACCATGGACACTACCATGGACACTACCATGTTCACTACCATGTTCACTACCATAGACACTACCATGTTCACTACCACGTTCACTGCCATAGACACTACCATGGACACTACCATGTTCACTACCATGGACACTACCATGGACACTACCATGGACATTACCATGGACACTACCATGGACATTACCATGGACACTACCATGGACACTACCATGGACACTACCATGTTCACTACCATGGACACTACCATGTTCACTACCATGGACACTACCATGGACACTACCATGGACATTACCATGGACACTACCATGGACACTACCATGGACACTACCATGTTCACTACCATGGACACTACCATGGACAATACCACAGACACTACCATAGACACTACCATGTTCACTACCCAGGACAACGTCTTAGGATGAGACCAGGCTGTTCAGCACCAGGGACAGCAGCCCAGGACAACGTCTTAGGATGAGACCAGGCCGTTCAGCACCAGGAACAGCAGCCCAGGACAACGTCTTAGGATGAGACCAGGCTGTTCAGCACCAGGGACAGCAGCCCAGGACAACGTCTTAGGATGAGACCAGACTGTTCAGCACCAGGGACAGCAGCCCAGGACAACGTCTTAGGATGAGACCAGGCTGTTCAGCACCAGGGACAGCAGCCAGGACAACGTCTTAGGATGAGACCAGGCTGTTCAGCACCAGGGACAGCAGCCCAGGACAAAGTCTTAGGATGAGACCAGGCTGTTCAGCACCAGGGACAGCAGCCCAGAACAAAGTCTTAGGATGAGACCAGGCTGTTCAGCACACGACTTTCCCTACTTAATGCACCCTATTCCCTACTTAGGGCACGACTTTCCCTACTAAATGCACCCTATTCCCTACTTAGGGCACGACTTTCCCTACATAATGCACCCTATTCCCTACTTAGGGCACGACTTTCCCTACATAATGCACCCTATTCCCTACTTAGGGCACGACTTTCCCTACATAATGCACCCTATTCCCTACTTAGGGCACGACTTTCCCTACATAATGCACCCTATTCCCTACTTAGGGCACGACTTTCAGTAGTACATCACTATGTAGTATAGACCAGAGGGTAGATCACTATGTAGAATAGACCAGAGGGTAGATCACTATGTAGTATAGACCAGAGGGTAGATCACTATGTAGTATAGACCAGAGGGTAGACAGTAGATCACTATGTAGTATAGACCAGAGGGTAGATCACTATGTAGTATAGACCAGAGGGTAGATCACTATGTAGTATAGACCAGAGGGTAGATCACTATGTAGTATAGACCAGAGGGTAGATCACTATGTAGTATAGACCAGAGGGTAGATCACTATGTAGTATAGACCAGAGGGTAGATCACTATGTAGTATAGACCAGAGGGTAGACAGTAGATCACTATGTAGTATAGACCAGAGGGTAGATCACTATGTAGTATAGACCAGAGGGTAGATCACTATGTAGTATAGACCAGAGGGTAGACAGTAGATCACTATGTAGAATAGACCAGAGGGTAGATCACTATGTAGTATAGACCAGAGGGTAGATCACTATGTAGTATAGACCAGAGGGTAGATCACTATGTAGTATAGACCAGAGGGTAGATCACTATGTAGTATAGAACAGAGGGTAGATCACTATGTAGTATAGACCAGAGGGTAGATCACTATGTAGTATAGACCAGAGGGTAGATCACTATGTAGTATAGACCAGAGGGTAGATCACTATGTAGTATAGACCAGAGGGTAGATCACTATGTAGTATAGACCAGAGGGTAGATCACTATGTAGTACAGACCAGAGGGTAGATCACTATGTAGTATAGACCAGAGGGTAGATCACTATGTAGTATAGACCAGAGGGTAGATCACTATGTAGTATAGACCAGAGGGTAGAGAGTAGATCACTATGTAGTATAGACCAGAGGGTAGATCACTATGTAGTATAGACCAGAGGGTAGATCACTAAGTAGTATAGACCAGAGGGTAGATCACTATGTAGTATAGACCAGAGGGTAGAGAGTAGATCACTATGTAGTATAGACCAGAGGGTAGATCACTATGTAGTATAGACCAGAGGGTAGATCACTATGTAGTATAGACCAGAGGGTAGATCACTATGTAGTACAGACCAGAGGGTAGATCACTATGTAGTATAGAACAGAGGGTAGATCACTATGTAGTATAAACCAGAGGGTAGATCACTATGTAGTATAGAACAGAGGGTAGACAGTAGATCACTATGTAGTATAGACCAGAGGGTAGATCACTATGTAGTATAGACCAGAGGGTAGATCACTATGTAGTATAGACCAGAGGGTAGATCACTATGTAGTATAGAACAGAGGGTAGAGAGTAGATCACTATGTAGTATAGACCAGAGGTAGATCACTATGTAGTATAGACCAGAGGGTAGATCACTATGTAGTATAGACCAGAGGGTAGATCACTATGTAGTATAGACCAGAGGGTAGACAGTAGATCACTATGTAGTATAGACCAGAGGGTAGATCACTATGTAGTATAGACCAGAGGGTAGATCACTATGTAGTATAGACCAGAGGGTAGATCACTATGTAGTATAGACCAGAGGGTAGATCACTATGTAGTACAGACCAGAGGGTAGATCACTATGTAGTATAGACCAGAGGGTAGATCACTATGTAGTATAGACCAGAGGGTAGATCACTATGTAGTATAGACCAGAGGGTAGATCACTATGTAGTATAGACCAGAGGGTAGATCACTATGTAGTATAGACCAGAGGGTAGATCACTATGTAGTATAGACCAGAGGGTAGATCACTATGTAGTATACACCAGAGGGTAGATCACTATGTTGTTTTGACTGGGACTAGGGTGGCATTTAGTGACAAAGTGATTCTTAGTTATCTATACTGTTAGTTATTTATACTGTTAGTTATTTATACTGTTAGTTATTTATACTGTTAGTTATTTATACTGTTAGGTATTTATACTGTTAGTTATTTAGACTCTTAGCTATTTAGACTCTTAGCTATTTAGACTCTTAGCTATTTAGACTGTTAGCTATTTAGACTCTTAGCTATTTAGACTCTTAGCTATTTAGACTGTTAGCTATTTAGACTCTTAGCTATTTAGACTCTTAGTTATTTAGACTCTTAGCTATTTAGACTCTTAGCTATTTAGACTCTTAGCTATTTAGACTGTTAGCTATTTAGACTCTTAGCTATTTAGACTGTTAGCTATTTAGACTCTTAGTTATTTAGACTCTTAGCTATTTAGACTCTTAGCTATTTAGACTCTTAGCTATTTAGACTCTTAGCTATTTAGACTCTTAGTTATTTAGACTCTTAGCTATTTAGACTCTTAGCTATTTTTACTGTTAGTTACTGACAGGAGAGAATGGGACACCAGATATGAATGACAGGAGAGAATGGGACACCAGATATGAATGACAGAAGAGAATGGGACACCAGATATGAATGACAGGAGAGAATGGGGCACCAGATATGAATGACAGGAGAGAATGGGGCACCAGATATGAATGACAGGAGAGAATGGGGCACCAGATATGATGACAGGAGAGAATGGGGCACCAGATATGAATGACAGGAGAGAATGGGGCACCAGATATGAATGACAGGAGAGAATGGGACACCAGATATGAATGACAGGAGAGAATGGGACACCAGATATGAATGACAGGAGAGAATGGGACACCAGATATGAATGACAGGAGAGAATGGGACACCAGATATGAATGACAGGAGAGAATGGGACACCAGATATGAATGACAGGAGAGAATGGGACACCAGATATGAATGACAGGAGAGAATGGGACACCAGATATGAATGACAGGAGAGAATGGGACACCAGATATGAATGACAGGAGAGAATGGGGCACCAGATATGAATGACAGGAGAGAATGGGACACCAGATATGAATGACAGGAGAGAATGGGACACCAGATATGAATGACAGAAGAGAATGGGACACCAGATATGAATGACAGGAGAGAATGGGGCACCAGATATGAATGACAGGAGAGAATGGGGCACCAGATATGAATGACAGGAGAGAATGGGGCACCAGATATGAATGACAGGAGAGAATGGGGCACCAGATATGAATGACAGGAGAGAATGGGACACCAGATATGAATGACAGGAGAGAATGGGACACCAGATTTGAATGACAGGAGAGAATGGGGCACCAGATATGAATGACAGGAGAGAATGGGACACCAGATATGAATGACAGAAGAGAATGGGACACCAGATATGAATGACAGGAGAGAATGGGGCACCAGATATGAATGACAGGAGAGAATGGGGCACCAGATATGAATGACAGGAGAGAATGGGGCACCAGATATGAATGACAGGAGAGAATGGGACACCAGATATGAATGACAGAGAGAATGGGACACCAGATATGAATGACAGGAGAGAATGGGCACCAGATATGAATGACAGGAGAGAATGGGGCACCAGATATGAATGACAGGAGAGAATGGGGCACCAGATTAAGAATGACAGGAGAGAATGGGGCACCAGATATGAATGACAGGAGAGAATGGGACACGAGATATGAATGACAGGAGAGAATGGGACACCAGATATGAATGACAGGAGAGAATGGGACACCAGATATGAATGACAGAAGAGAATGGACACCAGATATGAATGACAGGAGAGAATGGGACACCAGATATGAATGACAGGAGAGAATGGGGCACCAGACAGTTAAACTGAAACACCTTTATTCAACAGAACCACAGAAGAAAGAGAAAGGACCTTCAATCTGTCTCTGTGTCTGTTTATGTCTTGTCTATGTGTATCCCACCAGTCTAGGGGTGGAGGGGTATGTCTTGTCTATGTGTATCCCACCAGTCTAGGAGTGGAGGGGTATGTCTTGTCTATGTGTACCCCACCAGTCTAGAGGGGTATGTCTTGTCTATGTGTACCCCACCAGTCTAGGGGTGGAGGGGTATGTCTTGTCTATGTGTACCCCACCAGTCTAGAGGGGTATGTCTTGTCTATGTGTACCCCACCAGTCTAGGGGTGGAGGGGTATGTCTTGTCTATGTGTACCCCACCAGTCTAGGGGTGGAGGGGTATGTCTTGTCTATGTGTACCCCACAAGTCTAGGGGTGGAGGGGTATGTCTTGTCTATGTGTATCCCACCAGTCTAGGGGTGGAGGGGTATGTCTTGTCTATGTTTATCCCACCAGTCTAGGAGTGGAGGGGTATGTATTTGTATGTGTATCCCACCAGTCTAGAGGGGTATGTTTTGTCTATGTGTATCCCACCAGTCTCTAGGGGTGGAGAGGTATGTCTTGCTTATGTGTTTACCACCAGTCTAGAGGGGTATGTCTTGTCTATGTGTACCCCACCAGTCTAGGGGTGGAGAGGTATGTCTTGTCTATATGTATCCCACCAGTCTAGGGGTGGAGGGGTATGTCTTGTCTATGTGTATCCCACGAGTCTGGGGTGGAGGGGTATGCTTTGCGGAGTCCTAGACATCTCTCCTGGTCGATAAACAGGGAGTGGGCCTTAGTGTGAAGCTTCCTGTTTCTAAAACACTCTTACAGCCAGCCAGCTGCTGCAGGGTGGCCTGGGCTTCAGACAACCTCTGTCTCAGAGATAAAACAGTGTCCTGGAGACCAGACACCTCAAGCACAACCTGGGAGAGAGAGAGAGAGAGAGAGAGAGAGGGGGGGGGGGAGAGAGAGAGAGAGAGAGAGAGGAGAGAGAGAGAGAGGAAGAGAGAGAGAGAGAGAGGGAGAGAGAGAGAGAGAGAGAGAGAGGAGAGAGAGAGAGAGGGAGGGAGAAAAAGTGAGAGAGAGAGAGAGGGAGAGAGAGAGAGGAAGAGAGAGAGAGAGAGAGAGAGAGAGAGAGAGAGAGAGAGAGAGAGAGAGAGAGAGAGGAAGAGAGAGAGAGAGAGAGGGGAGAGAGAGAGAGAGAGAGAGAGGGAGAGAGAGAGAGAGAGGGAGAGAGAGAGAGGAGAGAGGAGAGAGGGAGAGAGAGAGAGAGAGAGAGAGAGAGAGAGAGGGAGAGAGAGAGAGAGAGAGAGAGAGAGAGAGAGGGAGAGAGAGAGAGAGAGGGAGAGAGAGAGAGAGAGAGAGAGAGACAGAGAGAGAGAGAGAGTTCTAATGTCTTGAATTTATTTTGGAACTCTGTGAGTGTACTGTCATTTTTATTGTTTATTTATATTCTGTTTATTTTCTTCTTCACTTGCTCTGGCAATGTTAACATATGTTTCCTATGCAAAAAAAGCCCCATGAAATGAATTGAATTGAGAGACACAGAGAAAAGCACACAGATAAATATATCGTTAGCCACTTAGCCTAC
>NC_143034.1:3527500-3545000 GCF_057628025.1 Oncorhynchus mykiss | reverse complement strand
CACTAGCCTGGGTACCCGTCTGGTTCTCTTTACAGTAGACACTATCCTGGGTGCCAGTCTGGTTCTCTTTACAGTAGACACTAGCCTGGGTACCCGTCTAGTTCTCTTTACAGTAGACACTATCCTGGGTGCCAGTCTGGTTCTCTTTACAGTAGACACTAGCCTGGGTGCCAGTCTGGTTCTCTTTACAGTAGACACTAGCCTGGGTGCCAGTCTGGTTCTCTTTACAGTAGATACTAGCCTGGGTACCAGTCTGGTTCTCTTTACAGTAGACACTAGCCTGGGTACCAATCTGGTTCTCTTTACAGTAGACACTATCCTGGGTGCCAGTCTGGTTCTCTTTACAGTAGACACTAGCCTGGGTACCAGTCTGGTTCTCTTTACAGTAGACACTATCCTGGGTGCCAGTCTGGTTCTCTTTACAGTAGACACTAGCCTGGGTACCCGTCTGGTTCTCTTTACAGTAGACACTAGCCTGGGTGCCAGTCTGGTTCTCTTTACAGTAGACACTAGCCTGGGTGCCAGTCTGGTTCTCTTTACAGTATATACTAGCCTGGGTACCAGTCTGGTTCTCTTTACAGTAGACACTAGCCTGGGTACCAGTCTGGTTCTCTTTACAGTAGACACCAGCCTGCTTGCCAGTTTGGTTCTCTTTACAGTAGACACTAGCCTGGGTACCAGTCTGGTTCTCTTTACAGTATATACTAGCCTGGGTACCAGTCTGGTTCTCTTTACAGCAGATACTAGCCTGGGTACCAATCTGGTTCTCTTTACAGTAGACACTAGCCTGGGTGCCCGTCTGGTTCTCTTTACAGTAGACACTAGCCTGGGTACCAGTCTGGTTCTCTTTACAGTAGACACTAGCCTGGGTGCCAGTCTGGTTCTCTTTACAGTAGACACTAGCCTGGGTGCCAGTCTGGTTCTCTTTACAGTAGATACTAGCCTGGGTGCCAGTCTGGTTCTCTTTACAGTAGACACTAGCCTGGGTACCAGTCTGGTTCTCTTTACAGTAGATACTAGCCTGGGTACCAGTCTGGTTCTCTTTACAGTAGACACTAGCCTGGGTACCAGTCTGGTTCTCTTTACAGTAGATACTAGCCTGGGTACCAGTCTGGTTCTCTTTACAGTAGACACTAGCCTGGGTGCCAGTCTGGTTCTCTTTACAGTAGATACTAGCCTGGGTACCCGTCTGGTTCTCTTTACAGTAGATACTAGCCTGGGTTCCAGTCTGGTTCTCTTTACAGTAGACACTAGCCTGGGTGCCAGTCTGGTTCTCTTTACAGTAGATACTAGCCTGGGTACCCGTCTGGTTCTCTTTACAGTAGACACTAGCCTGGGTGCCAGTCTGGTTCTCTTTACAGTAGATACTAGCCTGGGTACCCGTCTGGTTCTCTTTACAGTAGACACTAGCCTGGGTACCAGTCTGGTTCTCTTTACAGTAGACACTATCCTGGGTACCAGTCTGGTTCTCTTTACAGTAGACACTATCCTGGGTACCAGTCTGGTTCTCTTTACGGTAGACACTAGCCTGGGTACCAGTCTGGTTCTCTTTACGGTAGACACTAGCCTGGGTACCCGTCTGGTTCTCTTTACAGTAGACATTATCAATCCCAATTATATGTTTCATGGTACATAACAAATAGCAACTGATTCCTTATTTAGGCTGGTTCACTAGTATGAATAGGGAATTCTATGTGTAATTTTGAATTCAGACCAAGTTGTAAATTTACTGCGGCTACTAGTTCTACAGCTTAACCAGCTCTTCCATTATCTTACAGAACACAGGACTTTTCAAACCGGAACTGTAATAAAAAACGTTAAAGTAGAAGATGCCAAGACAACCATCACTGTATTATCTAATTATCTTTACAAACTCCTAATCAATAAATTGATAAATGATCTAATTCATTGTTATCAATCATCTTTCTGTCACTCTCTCACCTGCAGTGGTCCGTCGGTCTCCTTTAAGGCCCTGTCCAACCGGAACTTGACCTGACGTAGCCTCTCCGTGTCCCGGAGAAGCTGCTCGAGCTCGAACCCCAGCTCGCTCCGCCAGAACGAGATTTCCGTTATCCGTTCACCGATCCACCGGGAGCTGTCAGACTGTGTTCGCCGCGTAAGCTGCTCTTTACTCTGGATCAACCGGGAGGTCTCGCGCCAGAAGCTTTCCGCATGCCGCCTGCTGCTCTCCAAGCGCCGGTAGTTTACGTTGTTGGCGCGCAGCCAATCTTCCCGGGTGATCTGACACATGGCCACCGGGTTCGGTTTGAGAGGCGGCATCCTAATGAGCTGTTCCCCTCCCCAATGGGTCTCGAACGGCTCCGTGGATTTCCGCTGAACAGAGACCAGCCTGGGTTTGGACTTCCCGCTTCCCGTTAGGTCGAAGCTGACTTGCTGTGGCTGAAGCTGCGTGGCACTGAAGCCCTTGTAGCTGTCTCTCATGGTGGTCAGGCTCGGTAAGAATCCAGAGGAACAAGGTCGCAAGGATCCGCAGACTTCCATCGGTGCAGGAGATCCTGAGCGAACACGGGTGCGACCTGCTGTCCGGCCGCTCGTGGTGACAGACAGCCTTGAGCCCCGAACACCGTTGTTTTATAACCTGATGACTCCTGGTTTATGACGGCGACATTGTGACATCATGATAGAACTGCTGGAGGCCCGTAGAAAACCAATTACAGAACTTAGGAACGATTTACACATTCTAGCTGCTGTATTGGCGTGAAAAACATTGTGTCAATATTACCAAAGCAACAATAAATATACATTGTAATATAATTAACGATATAAAATGGTAGTAAATAATAATACAAAAATTAAATACAAAAAATAAACAGTCAATAGTAGAAATGTAATAAATCTAATAATCTAAACATGTGAAATGAAACTATAACTAATTTATAACTAAATAACGGTCATCTTCTCCTTTATATCAGTACTACAACTACCATCATCAACTGTTATTATTACCATTACCACCCATACCACCACTACTTATAACTAAATAACGGTCATCTTCTCCTTTATATCAGCACTACAACTACCATCATCATTACCACCCATACCACTACTACAACTACCATCATCATTACCACCCATACCACTACTACTTATAACTAAATAACGGTCATCTTCTCCTTTATATCAGTACTACAACTACCATCATCATTACCACCCATACCACTACTACTTATAACTAAATAACGGTCATCTTCTCCTTTATATCAGTACTACAACTACCATCATCATTACCACCCATACCACTACTACTTATAACTAAATAACGGTCATCTTCTCCTTTATATCAGTACTACAACTACCATCATCATTACCACCCATACCACTACCACTTATAACTAAATAACGGTCATCTTCTCCTTTATATCAGTACTACAACTACCATCATCATTACCACCCATACCACTACCACTTATAACTAAATAACGGTCATCTTCTCCTTTATATCAGTACTACAACTACCATCATCATTACCACCCATACCACTACTACTTATAACTAAATAACGGTCATCTTCTCCTTTATATCACTACTACAACTACCATCATCATTACCACCCATACCACTACTACTTATAACTAAATAACGGTCATCTTCTCCTTTATATCACTACTACAACTACCATCATCATTACCACCCATACCACTACTACTTATAACTAAATAACGGTCATCTTCTCCTTTATATCACTACTACAACTACCATCATCATTACTACCCATACCACTACTACTTATAACTAAATAACGGTCATCTTCTCCTTTATATCAGTACTACAACTACCTTCATCAACTGTTATCACTACCACCACCACTAACCTGTTACCATTACCACCCATACCACTACTACCACCACCACTAACCTGTTACCATTACCACCCATACTACTACTACCACCACCACTAACCTGTTACCATTACCACCCATACTACTACTACCACCATCACTAACCTGTTACCATTACCACCCATACTACTACTACCACCATCACTAACCTGTTACCATTACCACCCATACCACTACTACTACTACCACTAAACTGTTACCATTACCACCCATACCACTACTACCACCACCACTAACCTGTTACCATTACCACCCATACTACTACTACCACCATCACTAACCTGTTACCATTACCACCCATACCACTACTACTACTACCACTAAACTGTTACCATTACCACCCATACTACTACTACCACCATCACTAACCTGTTACCATTACCACCCATACCACTACTACTACTACCACTAAACTGTTACCATTACCACCCATACCACTACTACCACCACCACTAACCTGTTACCATTACCACCCATACTACTACTACCACCACCACTAACCTGTTACCATTACCACCCATACTACTACTACCACCATCACTAACCTGTTACCATTACCACCCATACCACTACTACTACTACCACTAAACTGTTACCATTACCACCCATACCACTACTACCACCACCACTAACCTGTTACCATTACCACCCATACTACTACTACCACCATCACTAACCTGTTACCATTACCACCCATACCACTACTACTACTACCACTAAACTGTTACCATTACCACCCATACCACTACAACCACCACCACCACTAACCTGTTACCATTACCACCCATACCACTACTACTACCACCATCACTAACCTGTTACCATTACCACCCATACCACTACTACTACCACCACTAACCTGTTACCATTACCACCCATACCACTACTACTACAACCACCTTCATCATTACCACCACCACCACTAAACTGCTGTCATTACCATTACCACCCATACCACTACTACTACAACCACCATCACTAACCTGTTACCATTACCACCCATACCACTACTACTACTACCACCTTCGTCATTACTAACACAACCACCATCATCATTACCACCACCATCACTAAACTGTTATCATTACCACCCATACCACTACTACTACTACCACTAACCTGTTACCATTACCACCACTACTACCACTACTATTACCACCACCACTAACCTGTTACCATTACCACCCATACCACTACTACCACCACCACCACCACTAACCTGTTACCATTACCACCCATACCACTACTACTACCACTAACCTGTTACCATTACCACCCATACCACTACTATTTGGAATGATAAACAACAATAATAATGTATGTAGCATCCAAACAGTTTAAATGTCCAAACACTAGTATTAACCTGTGGAAAGGTGAGACTCTAACGAACACGAACACGTCGGTTGTTTCCCTCTTGGACGCCCACAGACCTCACAAGACTCGTCTGAATGTCCCACAGGCCTCACAAGACTCGTCTGAATGTCCCACAGTCCTCACAAGACTTGTCTGAATGTCCCCCGATACCAGTTGTTGTTCCTCTTGGATGACCACAGGCCTCACAAGACTCGTCTGAATGTCCCCCAGGCCTCACAAGACTCGTCTGAATGTCCCCCAGGCCTCACAAGACTCGTCTGAATGTCCCCCAGGCCTCACAAGACTCGTCTGAATGTCCCCCAGGCCTCACAAGACTCGTCTGAATGTCCCCCAGGCCTCACAAGACTCATCTGAATGTCCCCCCGGTACCAGTTGATAAAAATGAATGGAAGTGTATATGGAGCCTGTTTAGTGACAAAAAATAAGGGGTTAAGAACACGTTTAAAAAATAATACTTCAAGGTGTCTTAAAATGTCAAATCAAATATCTAAATAGTCCTTGGTATGACGACCTTCTTAAAACAATTCCATATGTAGGCTTACTGTATTATATAATATAGATGATGTACCGTTTATAATGATAGGCTCTTAAAACAATTCCATATGTTAGCTTAGTAGGCTTCCTGTATTATATAATATAGATGATGTACCGTTTATAATGATTGGCTCTTAAAACAATTCCATATGTTAGCTTAGTAGGCTTACTGTATTATATAATATAGATGACGTACCGTTTATAATGATTGGCTCTTAAAACAATTCCATATGTTAGCTTAGTAGGCTTACTGCATTATATAATATAGATGATGTATCGTTTATAATGATTGGCTCTTAAAATGGTCCTATAGGACTAAACCTTATACTTTTACATTAATAGTCTATCAACTCACACTACCGTTCAAAGATTTGGCGTCACTTTGAAAGCTCCTGGTGTTTGAAAGAGAAGCACATTTTTGGTCCATGAAAAATAGCATCAAATTGATCAGAAATACAGTGTAGATATTGTTCATGTTGTAAATGACTATTATAGCTGGAAACAGCATATTTTTGAAATGAATATCTACATAGATCAATTTGATGTTATTTTAATGGACACATTTTTTTGCTTTTCTTTCAAAAACAAGGACATTACTAAAGTAACCCCAAACCTGTGAACGGTAGTGTATATTCACATCTATGATTTTCCTTAGGTGTCTGTCAATGTTGTGCATTGTTCCAAAACGTTTACGAATGAATGATTTGTCGTTTTTATAATGTTTTTTTTTCTATTAAAAAAAAGCTGAGGGAGGGGCCTGGAGAAATGTAACCGCTTTCAAATTCATAAACAGACCAATTGGATGCAAAGGACTGACCCTCCAATGACATCAGCATTCTAGATTGAACCATGTGTTGAGGATATACAGTGAGGATATACACACTGTATATCCTCAACACATGGTTAAATCTAGAATGTTGATATCATTGGATGGTCAGTCCAGTGTGTTTGAGAGAGAACCGGGATGGGGCGGTTAGGTCAGGTAGGCTACCCAGCCTGGCGAACGCCTCCTGCGGCCTCCTTTCCTGCCAAGCTGGGACACCCTAGAGTGGCGGGGCCTGCAGACAGGACGGCTGGTAGATGCTCTTCTCCTCTTCTGGACATTGTTGACTGATAGGTGATATGGGTGCCGGACGGAGAATAAATTATGATGCAATAATTAATAACATTTGAAAAAAAATGACAAGAGTTCGGTGATGTCACAGTAGCATTTGGCAGGATGACGTCATAGTGGTATGTTACTTTGTTTAGTACATGTACATAGTGTTCTGTTACTTTGGCCTTTGAACCCTGGTATATAAATAAAGAGAATCACTCAGGGTTATATTTACGGTCATTTGGAACAAAGACAGTACAGTAGAGTATGAAGACAGGCAGAAACTGCTTCTCCGATAGAAATCACCGATCGTGCTTGTGAAGGATGTCATGGCAACATTGGCTAACTAAGTTTATGCGTGGAAACGATGTTGAGTGTCTGGGTTTAGAAAGTCTTCGTTTGGAATGTCGAGTCAATAAGCATTATGGGACAAAATAAACTCAATTAAATACAGGGGAATATAAAATGGCCGTCCAGATGTCAAAAGAGGAGCTTCTTTTGAGCCTAAAATTAATAAAAATCGGCGCCTGAAGTGGCCGGTTCACTGTTCATCTCATCTAGGGGTCTGAAGGTTCACTGTTCATCTCATCTAGGGGTCTGAAGGTCAACTGTTATCTCATCTAGGGGTCTGAAGGTCCACTGTTATCTCATCTAGGGGTCTGAAGTAGCCTGTTATCTCATCTAGGGGTCTGAAGTAGCCTGTTATCTCATCTAGGGGTCTGAAGGTCCACTGTTATCTCATCTAGGGGTCTGAAGGTCCACTGTTATCTCATCTAGGGGTCTGAAGGTCCACTGTTATCTCATCTAGGGGTCTGAAGGTCCACTGTTATCTCAACTAGGGGTCTGAAGGTTCACTGTTATCTCATTTAGGGGTCTGAAGGTCAACTGTTATCTCATCTAGGGGTCTGAAGGTCCACTGTTATCTCATCTAGGGGTCTGAAGGTTCACTGTTATCTCATCTAGGGGTCTGAAGGTCCACTGTTATCTCATCTAGGGGTCTGAAGGTCCACTGTTATCTCATCTAGGGGTCTGAAGTGGCCGGTTCACTGTTATCTCATTTAGGGGTCTGAAGGTCCACTGTTATCTCATCAAGGGGTCTGAAGGTCCACTGTTATCTCATCTAGGGGTCTGAAGTGGCCGGTTCACTGTTATCTCATCTAGGGGTCTGAAGGTCCACTGTTATCTCATCTAGGGGTCTGAAGTAGCCGGTTCCCTGTTATCTCATCTAGGGGTCTGAAGGTCCACTGTTATCTCATCTAGGGGTCTGAAGTAGCCTGTTATCTCATCTAGGGGTCTGAAGTAGCCGGTTCACTGTTATCTCATCTAGGGGTCTGAAGGTCCACTGTTATCTCATCTAGGGGTCTGATGTAGCCTGTTATCTCATCTAGGGGTCTGAAGTAGCCGGTTCACTGTTATCTCATCTAGGGGTCTGAAGGTCCACTGTTATCTCATCTAAGGGTCTGAAGGTCCACTGTTATCTCATCTAGGGGTCTGAAGTAGCCGGTTCACTGTTATCTCATCTAGGGGTCTGAAGGTCAACTGTTATCTCATCTAGGGGTCTGAAGGTCCACTGTTATCTCATCTATGGGTCTGAAGGTCCACTGTTATCTCATCTAGGGGTCTGAAGGTCAACTGTTATCTCATCTAGGGGTCTGAAGTAGCCGGTTCACTGTTATCTCATCTAGGGGTCTGAAGGTCCACTGTTATCTCATCTAGGGGTCTGAAGGTCCACTGTTATCTCATCTAGGGGTCTGAAGGTCCACTGTTATCTCATTTAGGGGTCTGAAGTAGCCTGTTATCTCATCTAGGGGTCTGAAGGTCCACTGTTATCTCATTTAGGGGTCTGAAGTAGCCGGTTCCCTGTTTTCTCATCTAGGGGTCTGAAGTAGCCTGTCCACTGTTATCTCATCTAGGAGTCTGAAGTAGCCTGTCCACTGTTATCTCATCTAGGGGTCTGAAGTAGCCTGTTCCCTGTTATCTCATCTAGGGGTCTGAAGTAGCCTGTTATCTCATCTAGGGGTCTGAAGTAGCCTGTCCACTGTTATCTCATCTAGGTGTAGGGCCTACTGACAAGGTAAAGTCATTCTGCCCCTGAGCAAGGCAGTTAACCCACTGGATGTAGATTAAGGCAGCCCCCCCCCCCCCCCCCCCCCCCCGCCTCATCCCCCCCCCCCCCCCCCCCCTCTCTGACTCATCGGGGTTAAAAATGCGGAAGACACATTTCAGTTGAAGGCATTCGGTTGTATCCTTTCCCTTAATGCAGTTATCCGACACTAAAACCAGTCAAACAAGCTTGGTTCTACGTGGACGTGGACAGTGTAACAGCGCCATCTAGCGGTGGGAGACGGTGACAGCGAAATACATATTGATACATTATCATACCATATTGATACATTATCATACCATATCACACCATATTGATACATTATCATACCATATCACACCGTATTGATATATATTATCACACCATATTGATACATTATCATACCATATCACACCATATTGATACATTACCATACCATATCACACCATATTGATACATTATCATACCATATTGATATATTATCATACCATATCACACCATATTGATACATTATCATACCATATCACACCATATTGATACATGATCATACCATATTGATACATTATCATACCATATTGATATATCATCATACCATATCATGCCATATTGATATATTATCATACCATATCACACCATATTGATACATTATCATACCATATTGATACATTATCATACCATATCATGCCATATTGATATATTATCATACCATATCACACCATATTGATGCATTATCATACCATATCACACCATATTGATACATGATCATACCATACTGATACATTATCATACCATATCACACCATATTGATACATTATCGTACCATGTCACACCATATTGATACATTATCATACCATATCACACCATATTGATACATTATAATACCATATTGATACATTATCATACCATATTGATACATTATCAGACCATATTGATATATTATACCATATCACACCATATTGATACATTATCATACCATATTGATACATTATCATACCATATTGATATATTATACCATATCACACCATATTGATACACTATCATACCATATTGATACATTATCATGCCATATCACATCATATTGATACATTATCATACCATATCACACCACATTGATACATTATCATACCATATCACGCCATATCGATACATTATCATGCCATATCATACCATATTGATACATTATCATACAATATCACACCATATTGATACATTATCTTACCATATCACACCATATTGATACACTATCATACCATATCACACCATATTGATATATATTATCATACCATATCACCCCATATTGATACATTATCATACCATATTGATACATTATCATACCAGATCACACCATATTGATACATTATCATACCATATTGATATATATTATCATACCATATCACCCCATATTGATACATTATCATGCCATATTGATACATTATCATACCATATCACACCATATTGATACATTATCATACCATATTGATACATTATCATACCATATTGCTATAATATCATACCATATCGATATATTATCATACCATATCACACCATATTGATACATTACCATGCCATATCACACCATATTGATACAGGTCATCCTGTCCTTATATTTTGTGTTCTATTATTAACGATCTAGTCTTATATCACCTATTAGGTTACTGACGTTTACACTGAAGTCATTCAGCAGACACTCTTATCCAGAACGTCTTATATCACCTATTAGGTTATCTCTTTGTACTTTAGTCCGTTCATCTTTCCCTCGATCCTGAGTCGCCTCCCAGTCCCTGCCGCTGAAAAACATCCCCACAGCATGATGCTGCCACCAATATGCTTCACCGTAGGGATGGTGCCAGGTTATCTCCAGATGTGTCACTTAACATTCAGGCCAAAGAGTTCAATCTTGGTTTCATCAGACCACAGAATCTTGTTTCTCATGGTCTGAGAGTCTTTAAGTGCCTTTTGGCAAACTCCAAGCGGGCTGTTGTGTGCCTTTTACTGAAGAGTGGCTTCTGTCTGGCCACTCTACCATAAAGGCCTGATTGATGGAGTGCTGCAGAGATGGTTGTCCTTCTGGAAGGTTCTCCCATCTCCACAGAGGAACTCTGGAGCTCTGTCAGAGTGACCATTGGGTTCTTCGTGTTTTCACTTTGTAATTATGGGGTATTGTGATGTCATTATGGGGTATTATGATGTCATTACGGGGTATTGTGATGTCATTACGGGGTATTGTGATGTCATTACGGGGTATTGTGTGTAGATTGATGAGGAGGAAAAATAATAATTGAATCAATTTTTATGAACAAGGCTGTAACGTAACAAACATGTGGAAACAGTCAGTACATTAACCTCAATAAAACAGTCAGTACATTAACCTCAATAAAACAGTCAGTACATTAACCTCAATAAAACAGTCAGTACATTAACCTCAATAAAACAGGTACATTAACCTCAATAAAACAGTCAGTACATTAACCTCAATAAAACAGTCAGTACATTAACCTCAATAAAGCAGTCAGTACATTAACCTCAGTAAAACAGTCAGTACATTAACCTCAATAAAACAGTCAGTACATTAACCTCAATAAAACAGTCAGTACATTAACCTCAATAAAACAGTCAGTACATTAACCTCAATAAAACAGTCAGTACATTAACCTCAATAAAACAGTCAGTACATTAACCTCAATAAAACAGTCAGTACATTAACCTAAATAAAACAGTCAGTACATTAACCTCAATAAAACAGTCAGGACATTAACCTCAATAAAACAGTCAGTACATTAACCTCAATAAAACAGTCAGTACATTAACCTAAATAAAACAGTCAGTACATTAACCTCAATAAAACAGTCAGTACATTAACCTCAATAAAACAGTCAGTACATTAACCTCAATAAAACAGTCAGTACATTAACCTAAATAAAACAGTCAGTACATTAACCTTAATAAAACAGTCAGTACATTAACCTCAATAAAACAGTCAGTACATTAACCTCAATAAAACAGTCAGTACATTAACCTCAATAAAACAGTCAGTACATTAACCTCAATAAAACAGTCAGTACATTGACCTCAATAAAACAGTCAGTACATTAACCTCAATAAAACAGTCAGTACATTAACCTCAATAAAACAGTCAGTACATTGACCTCAATAAAACAGTCAGGACATTAACCTCAATAAAACAGTCAGTACATTAACCTCAATAAAACAGTCAGTACATTGACCTCAATAAATATTGAATCCAGAATGAAAGACAACGCTTCACTGTTTTAATCAGACAGACAGGAAACAGAAAGGTGTGTTTGTTTTATTAGCCATCAGACAGACAGGAAACAGATTATAACATCGTCAGAAGTAAAAAATAAATACTGTACATATTCATAGAAATATAAAATTAAAACAAAATAATTAAAATGCTGAATATGAAACTGATGTAATTCCAGAAGCTTTGATGTTGATGGGCTTCTGTCCCCTTCTGAGTTCCAGAACATTTCCTGCTCTGTCTGTCACACACACACACACACACACACACACACACACACACACACACACACACACACACACACACTCAGAGAAGGCAGCTGCAGGTGATTCCTATTCCATCACAGCATTCTGGAGATGATATCAGGCTGAAAGACCAGGAAGAGAGGAGACCAATCACACAGGGTCCTGTTCATTAGAGACAAGAGGAGACCAGACACACAGGATCCTGTTCATTAGAGACCAGAGGAGACCAGACACACAGGGTCCTGTTCGTTAGAGACCAGAGGAGACCAGACACACACTGAAACTGTCTGTTTCATAACTATGTCATTAATGTCCAGGTTAGTTCCTCCCTGTCTGTTTCATAACTATGTCATTAATGTCCAGGTTAGTTCCTGTCTGTTTCATTACTATGTCATTAATGTCCAGGTTAGTTCCTGTCTGTTTCATAACCATGTCATTATTGTCCAGGTTAGTTCCTGTCTGTTTCATAACTATGTCATTAATGTCCAGGTTAGTTCCTGTCTGTTTCATAACTATGTCATTAATGTCCAGGTTAGTTCCTGTCTGTTTCTTGACTGTTTCTCGACTAACCTCTAATCCCTGACCTCTACTACTCCCCAACTCTGACTATAACCTCTAACCCCTGACCTCTACTACTCCCCAACACTGACTATAACCTCTAACCTCTACCACTCCCCAACACTGACTATAACCTCTAACCCCTGATCTCAACTAGTCATAGTCATTATGAAACAGGCAGGGAGGGATTAACCTGGACAACTGACTATAACCTCTAACCCCTGACCTCTACCACTCCCCAACACTGACTATAACCTCTAACCCCTGACCTCTACTACTCCCCAACACTGACTATAACCTCTAACCTCTGACCTCTACCACTCCCCAACACTGACTATAACCTCTAACCCCTGATCTCAACTAGTCATAGTCATTATGAAACAGACCCATATCAAACATCTCCAATCCAAAGTTAAATCTAGAATTGGCTTCCTATTTCGCAACAAAGCATCCTTCACTCATGCTGCCAAACATACCCTTGTAAAACTGACCATCCTACCAATCCTCGACTTTGGCGATGTAATTTACAAAATAGCCTCCAATACCCTACTCAACAAACTGGATGCAGTCTATCACAGTGCAATCCGTTTTGTCACCAAAGCCCCATACACTACCCACCATTGCGACCTGTACGCTCTCGTTGGCTGGCCCTCGCTTCATACTCGTCGCCAAACCCACTGGCTCCATGTCATCTACAAGACCCTGCTAGGTAAAGTCCCCCCTTATCTCAGCTCGCTGGTCACCATAGCATCTCCCACCTGTAGCACACGCTCCAGCAGGTATATCTCTCTAGTCACCCCCAAAACCAATTCTTTCTTTGGCCGCCTCTCTTTCCAGTTCTCTGCTGCCAATGACTGGAACGAACTACAAAAATCTCTGAAACTGGAAACACTTATCTCCCTCACTAGCTTTAAGCACCAACTGTCAGAGCAGCTCACAGATTACTGCACCTGTACATAGCCCACATATAATTTAGCCCTATCAACTACCTCTTTCCCAACTGTATTTAATTTATTTATTTATTTTGCTCCTTTGCACCCCATTATTTTTATTTCTACTTTGCACATTCTTCCATTGCAAAACTACCATTCCAGTGTTTTACTTGCTATATTGTATTTACCTTGCCACCAAGGCCTTTTTTTGCCTTTACCTCCCTTCTCACCTCATTTGCTCACATTGTATATAGACTTGTTTATACTTTATTATTGACTGTATGTTTGTTTTACTCCATGTGTAACTCTGTGTTGTTGTATCTGTCGAACTGCTTTGCTTTATCTTGGCCAGGTCGCAATTGTAAATGAGAACTTGTTCTCAACTTGCCTACCTGGTTAAATAAAGGTGAAATAAAAATAAATAAATAAAAAATGAAACAGGCAGGGAGGGATTAACCTGGACAACTGACTATAACCTCTAACCCCTGACCTCACCCGCTGGAGGAAGTGCTGTCCCTGCAGGAAGGAGGAAGGGGATGTGGGCGGGACTTCCTGTCCACCGTTCTTGCAGCGCAGGTAACCATAGAGATTAGCCCCCTGGAGAGAGATACTGGCTACCACCAACACCTGGGGAGAGAGAGGGAGTATGGAGAAGGTACAGGTAACCATAGAGATTATCCCCCTATGGGGAGAGAGGGAGTATGGAGAAGGTACAGGTAACCATAGAGATTAGGGTGGTGACTTAACTCAGGGGGGTGGAGACTTAGTTTAATTTTGACAATTTCCTCTAACTTTCAATGGAGAAGGTACTGCTCTGTTTCAGCTGGTATGGTCAGTCTAGCTGTATGGAGGAGGTACTGCTCTGTTTCAGCTGGTATGGTCAGTCTAGCTGTATGGGGAAGGTACTGCTCTGTTTCAGCTGGTATGGTCAGTCTAGCTGTATGGAGGAGGAGGTACTGCTCTGTTTCAGCTGGTATGGTCAGTCTAGCTGTATGGAGGAGGAGGTACTGCTCTGTTTCAGCTGGTATGGTCAGTCTAGCTGTATGGAGGAGAAGGTACTGCTCTGTTTCAGCTGGTATGGTCAGTCTAGCTGTATGGAGGAGGAGGTACTGCTCTGTTTCAGCTGGTATGGTCAGTCTAGCTGTATGGAGGAGAAGGTACTGCTCTGTTTCAGCTGGTATGGTCAGTCTAGCTGTATGGAGGAGAAGGTACTGCTCTGTTTCAGCTGGTATGGTCAGTCTAGCTGTATGGAGGAGGTAGTGCTCTGTTTCAGCTGGTATGGTCAGTCTAGCTGTATGGAGAAGGTACTGCTCTGTTTCAGCTGGTATGGTCAGTCTAGCTGTATGGAGGAGAAGGTACTGCTCTGTTTCAGCTGGTATGGTCAGTCTAGCTGTATGGAGAAGGTACTGCTCTGTTTCAGCTGGTATGGTCAGTCTAGCTGTATGGAGGAGGAGGTACTGCTCTGTTTCAGCTGGTATGGTCAGTCTAGCTGTATGGAGGAGGAGGTACTGCTCTGTTTCAGCTGGTATGGTCAGTCTAGCTGTATGGAGAAGGTACTGCTCTGTTTCAGCTGGTATAGTCAGTCTAGCTGTATGGAGGAGAAGGTACTGCTCTGTTTCAGCTGGTATGGTCAGTCTAGCTGTATGGAGAAGGTACTGCTCTGTTTCAGCTGGTATGGTCAGTCTAGCTGTATGGAGAAGGTACTGTCTCTGTTTCAGCTGGTATGGTCAGTCTAGCTGTATGGAGGAGAAGGTACTGCTCTGTTTCAGCTGGTATGGTCAGTCTAGCTGTATGGAGGAGAAGGTACTGCTCTGTTTCAGCTGGTATGGTCAGTCTAGCTGTATGGAGGAGGTACTGCTCTGTTTCAGCTGGTATGGTCAGTCTAGCTGTATGGAGGAGAAGGTACTGCTCTGTTTCAGCTGGTATGGTCAGTCTAGCTGTATGGAGGAGAAGGTACTGCTCTGTTTCAGCTGGTATGGTCAGTCTAGCTGTATGGAGGAGAAGGTACTGCTCTGTTTCAGCTGGTATGGTCAGTCTAGCTGTATGGAGGAGGTACTGCTCTGTTTCAGCTGGTATGGTCAGTCTAGCTGTATGGAGAAGGTACTGCTCTGTTTCAGCTGGTATAGTCAGTCTAGCTGTATGGAGGAGGAGGTACTGCTCTGTTTCAGCTGGTATGGTCAGTCTAGCTGTATGGAGAAGGTACTGCTCTGTTTCAGCTGGTATAGTCAGTCTAGCTGTATGGAGGAGAAGGTACTGCTCTGTTTCAGCTGGTATGGTCAGTCTAGCTGTATGGAGAAGGTACTGCTCTGTTTCAGCTGGTATGGTCAGTCTAGCTGTATGGAGAAGGTACTGTCTCTGTTTCAGCTGGTATGGTCAGTCTAGCTGTATGGAGGAGAAGGTACTGCTCTGTTTCAGCTGGTATGGTCAGTCTAGCTGTATGGAGGAGAAGGTACTGCTCTGTTTCAGCTGGTATGGTCAGTCTAGCTGTATGGAGGAGAAGGTACTGCTCTGTTTCAGCTGGTATGGTCAGTCTAGCTGTATGGAGGAGGTACTGCTCTGTTTCAGCTGGTATGGTCAGTCTAGCTGTATGGAGGAGAAGGTACTGCTCTGTTTCAGCTGGTATGGTCAGTCTAGCTGTATGGAGGAGAAGGTACTGCTCTGTTTCAGCTGGTATGGTCAGTCTAGCTGTATGGAGGAGAAGGTACTGCTCTGTTTCAGCTGGTATGGTCAGTCTAGCTGTATGGAGGAGAAGGTACTGCTCTGTTTCAGCTGGTATGGTCAGTCTAGCTGTATGGAGGAGGTACTGCTCTGTTTCAGCTGGTATGGTCAGTCTAGCTGTATGGAGAAGGTACTGCTCTGTTTCAGCTGGTATGGTCAGTCTAGCTGTATGGAGGAGGAGGTACTGCTCTGTTTCAGCTGGTATGGTCAGTCTAGCTGTATGGAGAAGGTACTGCTCTGTTTCAGCTGGTATAGTCAGTCTAGCTGTATGGAGGAGGTACTGCTCTGTTTCAGCTGGTATGGTCAGTCTAGCTGTATGGAGGAGAAGGTACTGTCTCTGTTTCAGCTGGTATGGTCAGTCTAGCTGTATGGAGAAGGTACTGCTCTGTTTCAGCTGGTATGGTCAGTCTAGCTGTATGGAGGAGGAGGTACTGCTCTGTTTCAGCTGGTATGGTCAGTCTAGCTGTATGGAGGAGAAGGTACTGCTCTGTTTCAGCTGGTATGGTCAGTCTAGCTGTATGGAGGAGGAGGTACTGCTCTGTTTCAGCTGGTATGGTCAGTCTAGCTGTATGGAGGAGAAGGTACTGCTCTGTTTCAGCTGGTATGGTCAGTCTAGCTGTATGGAGGAGAAGGTACTGTCTCTGTTTCAGCTGGTATGGTCAGTCTAGCTGTATGGAGGAGAAGGTACTGCTCTGTTTCAGCTGGTATGGTCAGTCTAGCTGTATGGAGGAGAAGGTACTGCTCTGTTTCAGCTGGTATGGTCAGTCTAGCTGTATGGAGGAGAAGGTACTGTCTCTGTTTCAGCTGGTATGGTCAGTCTAGCTGTATGGAGGAGAAGG
>NC_143034.1:3460000-3522500 GCF_057628025.1 Oncorhynchus mykiss | reverse complement strand
AGCAGGCTATGCGGTCGTCTGGGCTACTTAATTAAGCTGTTGCTTTGACGTGTTGTATGTTTCGTTAGGTAGTAGCGGACTGTTTACGGTCTTACCGGCTCTGACCAGATCATGTCGCTGTCACTCCAACGACCGACGGTTCGCGGCTCACCAGCAGCGCCCTTAACAACAACACAATCAAAACTCTTCCTTCCTCCTATCATTCCTGCTCGCCTGTCTCCTTTTGTGTGTGTGTGTCAAGCAGTAATTTCATCATGAAACAGTATCAAAATGTTCATTTTTAAATAACATTGAAAACGCTGAAGAAGTCTTTGCTATATTTTAACAGACTGCACGTTGATTATAAGACAACAGCTGTACAGTCAACACACATTCAAATGTTCAATATACAGTTAGTCCGAAAAGTATTCAGACCCCTTCACTTCTTACACATTTTGTTACATTACAGCCTTATTATAAAACGACCCATGATGACATCACAATACCCCATAATGACATCACAATACCCCATAATGACATCACAATACCCCATAATGGCAAAGCTAAAACGGGTTTTTAGAAATGTTTGGTAATTTATTAAAATTGTAAAAAAAAAAAAACTTAAATATAACATTTACATAAGTATTCAGACCCTTCACTCAGTACTTTGTTGAAGTATCTTTGGGTTCAAGTCCGGGTTTGGCCGGGCAACTCAGACACATTCAGAGACTTGTCTCGAAGCCACTCATGCGTTGTCGTGGCTGTGTGCTTAAGGTCATTGTCTTGTTGGAAGGTGAACTCCCAGTCTGAGGTGCTGAGCGCTCTGGAGCAGGTTTTCATCAAAGATCTCTCTGAACTTTGCTCCGTTCATCTGACTAGTCTCCTGACTAGTCTCCCAGTCCCTGCTGCTGAAAAACATCCCCACAGCATGATGCTGCCACCAATATGCTTCACCGTAGGGATGGTGCCAGGTTTCCTCCAGACATGATGCTGCCACCACAATGCTTCACTGTAGGGATGGTGCCTCCACCATGCTTCACCGTAGGGATGGTGCCAGGTTTCCTCCAGATGTGACGCTTGGCATTCAGGCCAAAGAGTTCAATCTTGGCTTCATCAGACCAGAGAATCTTGAGAGTCCTTTAGGTGCCTTTATGCAAACTTCAAGCAGCTGTCATGTGCCTTTTACTGAAGAGTGGCTTCTGTCTGGCTACTCTACCATAAAGGCCTGATTGGTGGAGTGGCTTCTGTCTGGCTACTCTACCATAAAGGCCTGATTGGTGGAGTGCTACAGAGATGGTTGTCCTTCTGGAAGGTTCTCCACAGAGGAACTCTGGAGCTCAGAGTGACCATTGGGTTTTGTATTTGTATTTATTATGGATCCCCATTAGTTCCTGCCAAGGCAGCAGCTACTCTTCCTGGGGTTTATTATGGATACCCATTAGTTCCTGCCAAGGCAGCAGCTACTCTTCCTGGGGTTTATTATGGATCCCCATTAGTTCCTGCCAAGGCAGCAGCTACTCTTCCTGGGGTTTATTATGGATCCCCATTAGTTTCTGCCAAGGCAGCAGCTACTCTTCCTGGGGTTTATTGTAGATCCCCATTAGTTTCTGCCAAGGCAGCAGCTACTCTTCCTGGGGTTTATTGTAGATCCCCATTAGTTTCTGCCAAGGCAGCAGCTACTCTTCCTGGGGTTTATTATGGATCCCCATTAGTTTCTGCCAAGGCAGCAGCTACTCTTCCTGGGGTTTATTATGGATCCCCATTAGTTCCTGCCAAGGCAGCAGCTACTCTTCCTGGGGTTTATTATGGATCCCCATCAGTTCCTGTCAAGGCAGCAGCTACTCTTCCTGGGGTTTATTATGGATCCCCATTAGTTTCTGCCAAGGCAGCAGCTACTCTTCCTGGGGTTTATTATGGATCCCCATTAGTTCCTGCTAAGGCAGCAGCTACTCTTCCTGGGGTTTATTATGGATCCCCATTAGTTCCTGCCAAGGCAGCAGCTACTCTTCCTGGGGTTTATTATGGATCCCCATTAGTTCCTGTCAAGGCAGCATCTACTCTTCCTGGGGTTTATTATCGATCCCCTAGTTCCTGTCAAGGCAGCAGCTACTCTTCCTGGGGTTTATTATGGATCCCCATTAGTTCCTGTCAAGGCAGCAGCTACTCTTCCTGGGGTTTATTATGGATCCCCATTAGTTCCTGTCAAGGCAGCAGCTACTCTTCCTGGGGTTTATTATGGATCCCCATTAGTTCCTGTCAAGGCAGCAGCTACTCTTCCTGGGGTTTATTATGGATCCCCATTAGTTCCTGCCAAGACAGCAGCTACTCTTCCTGGGGTTTATTATGGATCCCCATTAGTTCCTGCCAAGGCAGCAGCTACTCTTCCTGGGGTTTATTATGGATCCCCATTAGTTCCTGCCAAGGCAGCAGCTACTCTTCCTGGGGTTTATTATGGATCCCCATTAGTTCCTGTCAAGGCAGCATCTACTCTTCCTGGGGTTTATTATGGATACCCATTAGTGCTGCTAAGGCAACAGCTACTCTTCCTGGGGTTTATTATGGATCCCCATTAGTTCCTGTCAAGGCAGCATCTACTCTTCCTGGGGTTTATTATGGATACCCATTAGTGCTGCTAAGGCAGCAGCTACTCTTCCTGGGGTTTATTATGGATCCCCATTAGTTCCTGTCAAGGCAGCAGCTACTCTTCCTGGGGTTTATTATGGATCCCCATTAGTTCCTGTCAAGGCAGCAGCTACTCTTCCTGGGGTTTATTATGGATCCCCATTAGTTCCTGCCAAGGCAGCAACTACTCTTCCAGGGGTTTATTATGGATCCCCATTAGTTCCTGCCAAGGCAGCAGCTACTCTTCCTGGGATTTATTATGGATCCCCATTAGTTCCTGTCAAGGCAGCATCTACTCTTCCTGGGGTTTATTATGGATCCCCGTTAGTTCCTGCAAAGGCAGCAGCTACTCTTCCTAGGGTTTATTATGGATCCCCATTAGTTCCTGCCAAGGCAGCAGCTACTCTTCCTGGGGTTTATTATGGATCCCCATTAGTTCCCGTCAAGGCAGCAGCTACTCTTCCTGGGGTTTATTATGGATCCCCATTAGTTCCCGTCAAGGCAGCATCTACTCTTCCTGGGGTTTATTATGGATCCCCATTAGTTCCTGTCAAGGCAGCAGCTACTCTTCCTGGGGTTTATTATGGATCCCCATTAGTTCCTGTCAAGGCAGCATCTACTCTTCCTGGGGTTTATTGTAGATCCCCATTAGTTTCTGCCAAGGCAGCAACTACTCTTCCTGGGGGTTTATTATGGATCCCCATTAGTTCCTGCCAAGGCAGCAACTACTCTTCCTGGGGTTTATTATGGATCCCCATTAGTTCCTGCCAAGGCAGCAGCTACTCTTCCTGGGGTTTATTGTAGATCCCCATTAGTTCCTGCCAAGGCAGCAGCTACTCTTCCTGGGGTCCAAACACATTAAGGCACTTACATTACACAGAAAACAAAATATAAAACATCATATAACATTATTACACCACTACATATCTAGAATACAACATGTTGAATACCACAGTACAGCAATATCACAATGTGTCTGTACCTTCTTCACAGTCTCCGCTGTTCCATAAGGTGTATTTATTACCTTCATTTTAAATCTAATTCTACTGTTGCTACAGTTACCTGATGTGGAATAGAGTTCCATGTGGTCATGGCTCTATTGTAGTACTGTGGAATAGAGTTCCATGTAGTCGTGGCTCTATTGTAGTACTGTGGAATAGAGTTCCATGTAGTCATGGCTCTATTGTAGTACTGTGGAATAGAGTTCCATGTAGTCATGGCTCTATTGTAGTACTGTGGAATAGAGTTCCATGTAGTCATGGCTCTATTGTAGTACTGTGGAATAGAGTTCCATGTAGTCATGGCTCTATGTAGTACTGTGGAATAGAGTTCCATGTAGTCATGGCTCTATGTAGTACTGTTTGCCTCCCATAGTCTGTTCTGGACTTGGGGACTGTGAAGAGACCTCTGGTGGCATGTCTTGTGGGGTATGCATGGATGTCTAAGCTGTGTGCCAGTAGTTCTTGGTACATTCAGCTTGCCAACACTTCTTACAAAAACAAGTAGTGATGAAGTCGATCTCTCATCCACTTTGAGCCAGGAGAGATTGACATGCATGTTATTAATGCTAGCTCTCCGTGTATATTTAAGGTCTGTGCTTACAATCCATGGTTACTCCAAGTCAATGACGGACTGGCCGTCGGGAGCACCGGGACATGTCCCGATGGCCCGAGGGTCGTTTTGGCCCGAGGGTTGTTTTGGCCCAAGGGTTTTTTGGCCTGAAGGTCGTTTTGGCCTGAAGGTTGTTTTGGCCCGAGGGTCGTTTTGGCCCGAGGGTCGTTTGGGACTGCCGTGAATAGTCAACTTGACCAGCGATAATATAGCAAGCAGGAATGAGTTGACGGAGAATCCACGCATCAGGAGCGACTCTCACTCTCTCGCTGCAGTGTCCCTGTGCAAAAATAACAACAGGTCTCTCTCTGCGATGCACATAGCAACCGTCTCCACAAATAACAACAGGTCTCTGCGATGCACATAGCAACCGTCTCCACAAATAACAACAGGTCTCTGCTATGCACATAGCAACCGTCTCCACAAATAACAACAGGTCTCTGCGACCATAGCAACCGTCTCCACAAATAACAACAGGTCTCTGCGACCATAGCAACCGTCTCCACACACGCCCAGGCCCAACCCCCACTATTACACACGCCCAGGCCGTGAGCGGGCAAACAGGCCCAACCCCCACTAGCCCAAGCCAATGGCATGTACCAGATGCTCAATAGGCTCTGTTCACACTTACTGGCCTGAGGCCAAACCACACGAGCAACAACATTGAACAAAGCCTTCACTATCTCATCCTGGAATATCCAAGGTCTGAGGTCATCTGCCTTTGGCCTAAAGAGCAGGAACCCGGACTTCACCAAAGAAATCGGTAATACAGACATTGTCATCCTGCAAGAAACCTGGTATAGAGGAGATGGTTGCCCTCTAGGTTACAGAGAGCTGGTAGTCCCATCCACCAAACTATCAGGTGTGAAAGAGGGAAGGGACTCAGAGGGTATGATAATTTGGTATAGAGCAGACCTAACTCACTCCATTAAATTAATCAAAGCAGGAACATTTGGCTAGAAATTCAAAAGGAAATGACCTCAACAGAGAAAAATGTCCTCCTGTGTGCTACCTATATCCCCCCACTAGAATCCCCATATTTTAATGAAGACAGCTTCTCCATCCTGGAGGGGGAAATCAATCATTTCCAGGCCCAGGGACATGTACTAGTCTGTGGCGACCTAAATGCCAGAACCGGACAAGAACCTGACACCCTCAGCACACAGGGGGACAAACACCTACATGCAGGTGACAGCATTCCCTCCCCCATATGCCCCCCTAGACACAACTATGACAACATAACCAACAAAAACAGGTCACAACTCCTGTAGCTCTGTCTAAAAATCTCAAATAGAAAACCAAAGAAAATGAACAACAATGACAAATGGTTTGATGAAGAATGCAAAAATCTAAGAAAGAAATTGAGAATCCTGTCCAACCAAAAACATAGAGACCCGGAAAACCTGAGTCACTATGGTGAATCACTAAAACAATACAGAAATGCACTGGGGGAAAAGAAGGAACAGCAATTCAGAAATCAGCTCAATGTAATTGAAGAATCCATAGACTCTAACCACTTCTGGGAATATTGGAAAACACTAAACAAACAACAACACGAAGAGTTATCTATCCAAAATGGAGATGTATGGGTAAACCACTTCTCCAATCTTTTTGGCTCTATAACAAAGAACAAAGAGCAAAAACATTTACAGGATCAAATACAAATCTTAGAATCAACTATTAAAGACTACCAGAACCCACTGGATTCTCCAATTACATTGAATGAGCTACAGGACAAAATAAAAACCCTCCAACCCAAAAAGGCCTGTGGTGTTGATGGTATCCTCAATGAAATTATCAAATATACAGACCACAGATTCCAATTGGCTATACTAAAACTCTTTAACATCATCCTTAGCTCTGGCATCTTCCCCAATATTTGGAACCAAGGACTGATCACCCCAATCCACAAAAGTGGAGACAAATTTGACCCCAATAACTACCGTGGGATATGCATCAACAGCAACCTTGGGAAAATCCTCTGCATTATCATTAACAGCAGACTCGTACATTTCCTCAATGAAAACAATGTACTGAGCAAATGTTAAATTGGCTTTTTACCAAATTACCGTACAACAGACCATGTATTCACCCTGCACACCCTAATTGACAATCAAACAAACCAAAACAAAGGCAAAGTCTTTTCATGCTTTGTTGATTTAAAAAAAACCTTCGACTCAATTTGGCATGAGGGTCTGCTATACAAACTGATGGAAAGTGGTGTTGGGGGTAAAACATACAACATTATAAAAACCATGTACACAAACAACAAGTGTGCGGTTCAAATTGGCAAAAAACACACAAGTGTCTTCCCACAGGGCTGTGGGGTGAGACAGGGATGCAGCTTAAGCCCCACCCTCTTCAACATTTTTATCAACGAATTGGCGCGGGCACTAGAAAAGTCTGCAGCACCCGGCCTCACCCTACTAGAATCTGAAGTCAAATGTCTACTGTTTGCTGATGATCTGGTGCTTCTGTCACCAACCAAGGAGGGCCTATAGCAGCACCTAGATGTTCTGCACAGATTCTGTCAGACCTGGGCCCTGACAGTAAATCTCAGTAAGACCAAACTTAAGGAAATCTTTGACTATGTACAGACTTAGTGAGCATAGCCTTGCTATTCCACTCCTTCCAGTTCTCTGCTGCCAATTACTGGAACGAACTACAAAAATCTCTGAAACTGGAAACACTTATCTCCCTCACTAGCTTTAAGCACCAACTGTCAGAGCAGCTCACAGATTACTGCACCTGTACATAGTCCACCTATAATTTAGCCCAAACAACTACCTCTTTCCCTACTGTATTTAATTTATTTATTTATTTTGCACAAATCTACCTTTCCAGTGTTTTACTTGCTATATTGTATTTACTTTGCCACCATGGCCTTTTTGCCTTTACCTCCCTTATCTCACCTCATTTGCTCACATTGTATATAGACTTGTTTATCCTGTATTATTGACTGTATGTTTGTTTTACTCCATGTGTAACTCTGTGTCGTTGTATGTGTCGAACTGCTTTGCTTTATCTTGGCCAGGTCGCAATTGTAAATGAGAACTTGTTCTCAACTTGCCTACCTGGTTAAATAAAGGTGAAATAAATAAAAATAAAAAAATAAAATTGAGAAAGGCCGCCGTAGGCAGACAAGGCTCTCAAGAGAAGACAGGCTATGTGCAACACTGCCCACAAAATGAGGTGGAAACTGAGCTGCACTTCCTAACCTCCTGCCCAATGTATGACCATATTAGAGAGACATATTTCCCTCAGATTACACAGATCCACAAAGAATTCCAAAACAAATCCAGTTTTGATAAACTCCCATATCTACTGGGTGAAATACCACAGTGTTCCATCACAGCAGCAAGATGTGACCTGTTGCCACGAGAAAAGGGCAACCAGTGAAGAACACACACCATTGTAAATACAACCCATATTTATGCTTATTTATTTTATCTTGTGTACTTTAACCATTTGTACATTGTTAAAACACTGTATATATATAATATGACATTTGGATTGTCTTTATTGTTTTGAAACTTCTGTATGTGTAATGTTTACTGTTCATTTTATTGTTTATTTCACTTTTGTATATTATCAACCTCACTTGCTTTGGCAATGTTAACACGTTTCCCATGCCAATACAGATCAATGTTAACATGTTTCCCATGCCAATACAGATCAATGTTAACATGTTTCCCCATGCCAATACAGATCAATGTTAACATGTTTCCCCATGCCAATACAGATCAATGTTAACATGTTTCCCATGCCAATACAGATCAATGTTAACATGTTTCCCATGCCAATAAAGCCAATAAAGCCCTTGAATTGAGAATAAAAAAAGAGAAAAGCCTTTGCCTTTTGACTAAATGCTACAAAATAAGTGACTTGTTTGCCAGTAAGGGACCAGGTCAGTCAAAAACACACACACTGATACACACACACACACACACACACACATGCTGGCACCCAGCATGGCTAGCTAAGTAGCCTAGCTAATAATAGTGACAGAACGACACCCAGCATGGCTAGCTAAGTAGCCTAGCTAATAATAGTGACAGAACGACACCCAGCATGGCTAGCTAAGTAGCCTAGCTAATAATAGTGACAGAACGACACCCAGCATGGCTAGCTAAGTAGCCTAGCTAATAATAGTGACAGAACGACACCCAGCATGGCTAGCTAAGTAGCTAATAACAGTGGCAGAACGGCCGGGAGGCTAAACAGTTTGCACGTCTTACGTCTTTCGTGGAGGAATTATATCAGAGCAACGAGTGCAACATAGTAATGAGTACATATATACATACATAACGATCATACGAGTGCAACATAGCGATCATAATATGACATCGAAGGCAATATGTTTCAACTAATAGTAAACCTAGACAATGGACTTGCCAGCATTCGGTCATGACTCATACACTGTACAGCGAAACAGTAACAGTAAACCTAGACTATGGACTTGCTGGCATTCGGTCATGACTCATACACTGTACAGTGAAACAACTAACAGTGAACCTAGACTATAGACTTGCTGGCATTCGGTCATGACTCATACACTGTACAGTGAAACAACTAACAGTAAACCTAGACTATGGACTTGCTGGCATTCGGTCATGACTCATACACTGTACAGTGAAACAACTAACAGTAAACCTAGACTATGGACTTGCTGGCATTCGGTCATGACTCATACACTGTACAGTGAAACAACTAACAGTAAACCTAGACTATGGACTTGCTGGCATTCGGTCATGACTCATACACTGTACAGTGAAACAACTAACAGTGAACCTAGACTATAGACTTGCTGGCATTCGGTCATGACTCATACACTGTACAGCGAAACAACTAACAGTAAACCTAGACTATAGACTTGCTGGCATTCGGTCATGACTCATACACTGTACAGTGAAACAACTAACAGTGAACCTAGACTATAGACTTGCTGGCATTCGGTCATGACTCATACACTGTACAGTGAAACAACTAACAGTGAACCTAGACTATAGACTTGCTGGCATTCGGTCATGACTCATACACTGTACAGTGAAACAACTAACAGTAAACCTGGACTATAGACTTGCTGGCATTCGGTCATGACTCATACACTGTACAGCGAAACAACTAACAGTAACCATGACACGTTCATTAACGTAACACAGCCAGGAAATGACAAAGATCATGAACACAGTGTGACACGGCACAGGAAATGACAAAGATCATGAACACAGTGTGACACAGCACAGGAAATGACAAAGATCATGAACACCATTAGTACCAGCATTACAAGTTACAATAATATAGAGAGCTGTATTAATGTAGCCTACTGATACATGATAGTATGATAATCCATGAACACAGTGTGACACGGCACAGGAAATGACATCAGCACAGGAAATGACATCAGCACCATTAGTACCAGCATTACACGTTACAGTAATAACATAAAGCTCTGGGTTAAAAAATGAAGAGGCCACTCCAAATTAACAGACCTGTACGCTGTGATTTTAGATGCATTGGTGCTTTATTTATGAGATTATCAGTAGGATTATTAGTAGGGTAATGGTGGCCTGGTGGCCTGTTATCTGGGGGGGGGAGGCATACAATCGATGACTTGCACAAATAATACAAGTTCAAGTTATTTACAATGTTAATATCATTAGAGAGAGAGAGAGAGAGAGAGAGAGAGAGAGAGAGAGAGAGAGAGAGAGAGAGAGAGAGAGACAGAGAGAGAGAGAGAGAGACAGAGAGAGAGAGAGAGAGGACAGAGAGAGAGAGAGAGAGAGAGAGAGAGAGGACAGAGAGAGAGAGAGAGGACAGAGAGAGAGAGAGAGAGAGAGGACAGAGAGAGAGAGAGAGAGGACAGAGAGAGAGAGAGAGAGAGGACAGAGAGAGAGAGAGAGAGGACAGAGAGAGAGAAAGAGAGAGAGCCGCCCGCCCAGACAAAACTCAAGTGTTCAGATAGGCTACTTATTGGTTAGTCCCAAATGTTTGTATTTTTTAATGTGGATAACTTTTTTCCCCAGATGAACATAGTGGCCAAATGTATAACTAGTTTGGTACCCATTACATCAACAGATAGGCTTAGCCCACAAATTTAGCGTTCTGGTGGTTTGCGTAAACCTGGGATGGAGTCAAATTCCTGGCCTGAATTATTGTTTCAGTTTCACGCTACAAGCAGTTTAGTCACCTCAACTTGCTCAATTTCCACATTACTCATTACGAGAGGTAGTTGAGGTTTAAGGGTTTAGTGAATGATTTGTCCAAAATAAAATGAATTTAGTTTCAGAAATATTTAGGACTAACTTATTCCTTGCCACCCATTCTGAAACTAACTGCAGCTCTATGTTAAATGTTGCAGTCATTTCAGTCGCTGTAGTAGCTGACGTGTACGGTGTTGAGTCATCCGCATACATAGACTCACTGGCTTTACTCAATAGCATTTAGCATGTCGCTAGTAAAGACTCAAATGCATGTAGCATGTCGCTAGTAAAGACTCAATAGCATGTAGCATGTCGTTAGTAAAGACTCAATAGCATGTAGCATGTCGCTAGTAAAGACTCAAAAGCATGTAGCATGTCGTTAGTAAAGACTGACCAAGGCCACATATATAGACACTCTGGCTTTACTCAATAGCATGTAGCATGTTTGTGATGTCATTATGGGGGTATTGTGATGTCATTATGTGGTATTGTGATGTCATTATGGGGTATTGTGATGTCATTATGGGGTATTGTGATGTCATTATGGGGGTATTGTGATGTCATTATGGGGGTATTGTGATGTCATTATGGGGTATTGTGATGTCATTATGGGGTATTGTGATGTCATTATGGGGGTATTGTGATGTCATTATGGGGTATTGTGTGTGTAGATTGATGAGGGAAACCTTTTTTTTTAATCCATTTTAGAATAAGATTTGGGAAAACAACCCACTATACCTTCAGAACCACAGACCAGAACTACAGTACATGACATGACCAGCCTAGAACTGGCCCAAGAGACAGAATCACAGAGAGACCAGAACCACAGACCAGAGACAGAACCACAGAACCAGACCAGAGACAGAACTACACAGATAAGAACCACAGACCAGAGACAGAACCACACAGATAAGAACCACAGACCAGAGACAGAACCCCACAGATAAGAACAACAGACCAGAGACAGAACCACAGAACCAGACCAGAGACAGAACTACACAGATAAGAACCAGAGACCAGAGACAGAACCCCACAGATAAGAACCACAGACCAGAGACAGAACCACACAGATAAGAACCACAGACCAGAGACAGAACCACAGAACCAGACCAGAGACAGAACTACACAGATAAGAACCACAGACCAGAGACAGAACCACACAGATAAGAACCACAGACCAGAGACAGAACCGCAGAACCAGACCAGAGACAGAACTACAGAACCAGACCAGAGACAGAGAGTGTAAGAAACAGCACATTCCAATTCCGTTTTCTGGGGCTCCACTCCATTGTAGTTTCGGTCAGTACCGTTCAGAAAGTTTCAGTCTGTTGAAACGGAAGTGGTGCCCCAAACTCTCCGGTAGGAGGGTGTGTCTATATACTATAAGGATAGTCCTGTAGATACTGTCTGACCACCTGGTTGAGCCCAGGTAGTGAATCTATCCCCTCCGCGCCGTACAGCTCCACGATTCGTCCCCTACACAGCTGCTGTAAGGTCATGGGTCGCTCCCGGCGCCACGCCCTCCGCAGCCGCCTATGGGATGACTCCACGTAGAACCGCAGCAAGGCGAACAATGAGTCAAAGGCCCTGTTACTGCCGTTGAGGCGGAAACTCTGACTGGTCAGGAGGACGCGGACACTGACGGGCCCCCGGTCGCCGTGGTAACTGAGGGTGAAGAAGACGTTCGTCTGACTGCTGTCCCTGGCAACCACACAACCACACGACAGCACAACGTTACACGGGACGGAACAGCAAGGGGGGGCTGTGCTTGTTTGTTTCCTGATGAGGAACAGCCGTGTGTGTGTAGCAGGGTGTGGTGTATACCTGATGAGGAAGCTCCCAGGCGGTGTGTGTGTAGCAGGGTGCGGTGTATACCTGATGAGGAAGCTCCCAGGCGGTGTGTGTAGCAGGGTGCGGTGTATACCTGATGAGGAAGCTCCCAGGCAGTGTGTGTGTAGCAGGGTGCGGTGTATACCTGATGAGGAAGCTCCCAGGCGGTGTGTGTAGCAGGGTGCGGTGTATACCTGATGAGGAAGCTCCCAGGCAGTGTGTGTGTAGCAGGGTGCGGTGTATACCTGATGAGGAAGCTCCCAGGCGGTGTGTGTAGCAGGGTGTGGTGTATACCTGATGAGGAAGCTCCCAGGCAGTGTGTGTGTAGCAGGGTGTGGTGTATACCTGATGAGGAAGCTCCCAGGCAGTGTGTGTAGCAGGGTGTGGTGTATACCTGATGAGGAACCCAGGCGGTGTGTGTAGCAGGGTGCGGTGTATACCTGATGAGGAAGCTCCCAGGCGGTGTGTGTAGCAGGGTGCGGTGTATACCTGATGAGGAAGCTCCCAGGCGGTGTGTGTAGCAGGGTGCGGTGTATACCTGATGAGGAAGCTCCCAGGCGGTGTGTGTGTAGCAGGGTGTGGTGTATACCTGATGAGGAAGCTCCCAGGCGGTGTGAGTAGCAGGGTGTGGTGTATACCTGATGAGGAAGCTCCCAGGCGGTGTGAGTAGCAGTGTGCGGTGGGCCTCCTCCATCTCCATAGGGCCCCAGTAGTAGCCACTGTGAACCAGCTGACGGTGTGTGCGTCGCACTAGAAGATACTCCTGCTGGCTGAAGAAGGGCCGGAGGTGTGTGGTCAAGGAGTCTGGGATCGGATCGGGCAAGTGGAGAAGAGGTCCGAGCCAGGGGAGAGGGACACTGGGGCTTGGCCAGGGGAGAGGGACACTGGGGCTTGGCCAGGGGAGAGGGACACTGGAGCTTGGCCAGGGGAGAGGGACACTGGGTCTAGGCCAGGGGAGAGGGACACTGGGTCTAGTCGCTCTAAAGCTGCTCTGTTGAGGCCACCAGGGATGGAGGGCACCGCCAGAACTGGTCTTGTCTGGAGGTGTGGTCCGGTTGTCTGTGCTGGTCTGGACCGTATTCTCTAGTTCTAAGAGTTGGATCTGATGTTCTAGGTTCTGATGTTCTAAGAGTTCATTCTCTTGACCTAAGAGTTCGAAGTTATCGAGTTGGTTCTGTTGTTCTTGAACGCGGTTCTGTTGTTCTACGTGTTCTAGGGTTTCACCTGGAAGCTGCTGGGTTCCGTCCTGGTTCTGCGTGGGTGTCGTGTGGTTCTGCGATGGTTCCACTGTGGTTCCTGCCAGAGTGTCTCTGACCATCATACAGAAGAGAGCCCTCCACTGGATCCCCCATCCCCAGTAGTAGCCACTGTGAACCAGCTGACGGTGTGTGTGTGTCGCACTAGAAGATACTCCTGCGTGGTCCAGGAGTCTGGATCACTATCCCATATCCAAATCCACTATAGGGGCGAGGAGAGAGAGATCCAGAATGATCTGGAGAGATCCTGGGTGAAGAGACAGACAGACAGGCGACAGTGTTATTGAGGTGCTGTATAAAAACAAAGGCCGGAGACACACACACACACACACACACACACACACACACACACACACACACACACACACAGACACACCACTAACACTGGAAAGTTTAGTCTCCGTCTCAGGTTTCAAGGACTCCGTCATGGACAGCTGTGGTTGTTATGGGAACCCAGTAACGTAGGATGCTGATTGTGCTGCATGTTTCGGTCTGTCTCTTCGTACTGCTTGTATTATGGTCTGTCATGTTGTTGCTGTGGATCTCCCTTCATGTAACCTTGTGGTCTCCCTTCTTGTAGTGTAGAGGTGTTATCTGTCCTCGTTAATGCTGTGCCATGTTCCAACATCTAGTGGAAATCCTTCCCAGAAGACTGGAGGCTGTTATATCAGACCAACGCCCATGATTTTGGAATGAGATGTTCGAGGAGCCGGTGTCCACATGCTGTTGGTCATGTAGTGTATCTGTGCTGTTGCCAAGAGTGTTCTGTCCATGTTCTCCATGTTTTTTTTATGTGTATTTAACTAGGCAAGTCAGTTAAGAAAAAAACATTATTTACAATGACGGGCCAAACCCTGGACGAAGCTGGGCCAATTGTCAGTTCTGGGATTCGAACTTGCAACTTTTCGGTTACTAGTCCAACTCTCTAACCACTAGGCTACCCTGCCGACCTCTGTGATACAGCCTGGAACGGAACCAGGGTCTGTAGTGACGCCTCACTCTAACCACTAGGCTACCCTGCCGACCTCTGTGATACAGCCTGGAACGGAACCAGGGTCTGTAGTGACGCCTCACTCTAACCACTAGGCTACCCTGCCGACCTCTGTGATACAGCCTGGAACGGAACCAGGGTCTGTAGTGACGCCTCACTCTAACCACTAGGCTACCCTGCCGACCTCTGTGATACAGCCTGGAACGGAACCAGGGTCTGTAGTGACGCCTCACTCTAACCACTAGGCTACCCTGCCGACCTCTGTGATACAGCCTGGAACGGAACCAGGGTCTGTAGTGACGCCTCACTCTAACCACTAGGCTACCCTGCCGACCTCTGTGATACAGCCTGGAACGGAACCAGGGTCTGTAGTGACGCCTCACTCTAACCACTAGGCAACCCTGCCGCCCTCTGTGATACAGCCTGGAACGGAACCAGGGTCTGTAGTGACGCCTCACTCGGGAGCACCCTTTCTGTTAATCCTCTGCCCAACAGGGAGGCGTTTTGCTTCTTGCCAGGCGATCATTCTAAATAACAATGTGTTCTTCATTGACCTGCCAAGCACATCGCTACACCCGCGTTAACATTTACTAAATATGTATGTGACCAATAAAATGTGACGTTAGAAGCGTGTCTTTATCGTCCTAGTTATAGCTGTTAACTGTTAACAGGACAGTGTCTTTATCTTCCTAGTTATAGCTGTTAACTGTTAACAGGACAGTGTCTTATCTTCCTAGTTATAGCTGTTAACTGTTAACAGGACAGTGTCTTATCTTCCTAGTTATAGCTGTTAACTGTTAACAGGACAGTGTCTTATCTTCCTAGTTATAGCTGTTAACTGTTAACAGGACATTGTCTTTATCTTCCTAGTTATAGCTGTTAACTGTTAACAGGACAGTGTCTTTATCTTCCTAGTTATAGCTGTTAACTGTTAACAGGACAGTGTCTTTATCTTCCTAGTTATAGCTGTTAACTGTTAACAGGACAGTGTCTTTATCTTCCTAGTTATAGCTGTTAACTGTTAACAGGACAGTGTCTTTATCTTCCTAGTTATAGCTGTTAACTGTTAACAGGACAGTGTCTTTATCTTCCTAGTTATAGCTGTTAACTGTTAACAGGACAGTGTCTTTATCTTCCTAGTTATAGCTGTTAACTGTTAACAGGACAGTGTCTTATCTTCCTAGTTATAGCTGTTAACTGTTAACAGGACAGTGTCTTTATCTTCCTAGTTATAGCTGTTAACTGTTAACAGGACAGTGTCTTATCTTCCTAGTTATAGCTGTTAACAGGACAGTGTCTTATCTTCCTAGTTATAGCTGTTAACAGGACAGTGTCTTATCTTCCTAGTTATAGCTGTTAACAGGACAGTGTCTTATCTTCCTAGTTATAGCTGTTAACAGGACAGTGTCTTTATCTTCCTAGTTATAGCTGTTAACTGTTAACAGGACAGTGTCTTATCTTCCTAGTTATAGCTGTTAACAGGACAGTGTCTTATCTTCCTAGTTATAGCTGTTAACTGTTAACAGGACAGTGTCTTTATCTTCCTAGTTATAGCTGTTAACTGTTAACAGGACAGTGTCTTATCTTCCTAGTTATAGCTGTTAACTGTTAACAGGACAGTGTCTTATCTTCCTAGTTATAGCTGTTAACAGGACAGTGTCTTATCTTCCTAGTTATAGCTGTTAACTGTTAACAGGACAGTGTCTTATCTTCCTAGTTATAGCTGTTAACTGTTAACAGGACAGTGTCTTATCTTCCTAGTTATAGCTGTTAACTGTTAACAGGACAGTGTCTTATCTTCCTAGTTATAGCTGTTAACTGTTAACAGGACAGTGTCTTTATCTTCCTAGTTATAGCTGTTAACTGTTAACAGGACAGTGTCTTTATCTTCCTAGTTATAGCTGTTAACTGTTAACAGGACAGTGTCTTATCTTCCTAGTTATAGCTGTTAACTGTTAACAGGACAGTGTCTTTATCTTCCTAGTTATAGCTGTTAACTGTTAACAGGACAGTGTCTTTATCTTCCTAGTAATAGCTGTTAACTGTTAACAGGACAGTGTCTTTATCTTCCTAGTTATAGCTGTTAACTGTTAACAGGACAGTGTCTTATCTTCCTAGTTATAGCTGTTAACAGGACAGTGTCTTTATCTTCCTAGTTATAGCTGTTAACAGGACAGTGTCTTATCTTCCTAGTTATAGCTGTTAACTGTTAACAGGACAGTGTCTTATCTTCCTAGTTATAGCTGTTAACTGTTAACAGGACAGTGTCTTATCTTCCTAGTTATAGCTGTTAACAGGACAGTGTCTTTATCTTCCTAGTTATAGCTGTTAACAGGACAGTGTCTTATCTTCCTAGTTATAGCTGTTAACTGTTAACAGGACAGTGTCTTATCTTCCTAGTTATAGCTGTTAACTGTTAACAGGACAGTGTCTTATCTTCCTAGTTATAGCTGTTAACTGTTAACAGGACAGTGTCTTATCTTCCTAGTTATAGCTGTTAACTGTTAACAGGACAGTGTCTTATCTTCCTAGTTATAGCTGTTAACTGTTAACAGGACAGTGTCTTTATCTTCCTAGTTATAGCTGTTAACTGTTAACAGGACAGTGTCTTTATCTTCCTAGTTATAGCTGTTAACTGTTAACAGGACAGTGTCTTATCTTCCTAGTTATAGCTGTTAACTGTTAACAGGACAGTGTCTTATCTTCCTAGTTATAGCTGTTAACTGTTAACAGGACAGTGTCTTATCTTCCTAGTTATAGCTGTTAACTGTTAACAGGACAGTGTCTTTATCTTCCTAGTTATAGCTGTTAACAGGACAGTGTCTTATCTTCCTAGTTATAGCTGTTAACTGTTAACAGGACAGTGTCTTATCTTCCTAGTTATAGCTGTTAACTGTTAACAGGACAGTGTCTTATCTTCCTAGTTATAGCTGTTAACTGTTAACAGGACAGTGTCTTATCTTCCTAGTTATAGCTGTTAACTGTTAACAGGACAGTGTCTTTATCTTCCTAGTTATAGCTGTTAACTGTTAACAGGACAGTGTCTTTATCTTCCTAGTTATAGCTGTTAACTGTTAACAGGACAGTGTCTTTATCTTCCTAGTTATAGCTGTTAACTGTTAACAGGACAGTGTCTTTATCTTCCTAGTAATAGCTGTTAACTGTTAACAGGACAGTGTCTTTATCTTCCTAGTTATAGCTGTTAACTGTTAACAGGACAGTGTCTTATCTTCCTAGTTATAGCTGTTAACAGGACAGTGTCTTTATCTTCCTAGTTATAGCTGTTAACAGGACAGTGTCTTATCTTCCTAGTTATAGCTGTTAACTGTTAACAGGACAGTGTCTTATCTTCCTAGTTATAGCTGTTAACTGTTAACAGGACAGTGTCTTATCTTCCTAGTTATAGCTGTTAACAGGACAGTGTCTTTATCTTCCTAGTTATAGCTGTTAACAGGACAGTGTCTTATCGTCCTAGTTATAGCTGTTAACTGTTAACAGGACAGTGTCTTATCTTCCTAGTTATAGCTGTTAACTGTTAACAGGACAGTGTCTTATCTTCCTAGTTATAGCTGTTAACTGTTAACAGGACAGTGTCTTTAGATTCCTAGTTATAGCTGTTAACTGTTAACAGGACAGTGTCTTTATCTTCCTAGTTATAGCTGTTAACTGTTAACAGGACAGTGTCTTTATCTTCCTAGTTATAGCTGTTAACTGTTAACAGGACAGTGTCTTATTTTCCTAGTTATAGCTGTTAACAGGACAGTGTCTTATCTTCCTAGTTATAGCTGTTAACTGTTAACAGGACAGTGTCTTTATCTTCCTAGTTATAGCTGTTAACTGTTAACAGGACAGTGTCTTATCTTCCTAGTTATAGCTGTTAACTGTTAACAGGACAGTGTCTGTATCTTCCTAGTTATAGCTGTTAACTGTTAACAGGACAGTGTCTTATCTTCCTAGTTATAGCTGTTAACAGGACAGTGTCTTATCTTCCTAGTTATAGCTGTTAACTGTTAACAGGACAGTGTCTTATCTTCCTAGTTATAGCTGTTAACTGTTAACAGGACAGTGTCTTATCTTCCTAGTTATAGCTGTTAACTGTTAACAGGACAGTGTCTTATCTTCCTAGTTATAGCTGTTAACTGTTAACAGGACAGTGTCTTTATTTTCCTAGTTATAGCTGTTAACTGTTAACAGGACAGTGTCTTTATCTTCCTAGTTATAGCTGTTAACTGTTAACAGGACAGTGTCTTTATCTTCCTAGTTATAGCTGTTAACTGTTAACAGGACAGTGTCTTTATCTTCCTAGTTATAGCTGTTAACTGTTAACAGGACAGTGTCTTTATCTTCCTAGTTATAGCTGTTAACTGTTAACAGGACAGTGTCTTATCTTCCTAGTTATAGCTGTTAACAGGACAGTGTCTTATCTTCCTAGTTATAGCTGTTAACTGTTAACAGGACAGTGTCTTTATCTTCCTAGTTATAGCTGTTAACTGTTAACAGGACAGTGTCTTATCTTCCTAGTTATAGCTGTTAACAGGACAGTGTCTTATCTTCCTAGTTATAGCTGTTAACAGGACAGTGTCTTATCTTCCTAGTTATAGCTGTTAACAGGACAGTGTCTTATCTTCCTAGTTATAGCTGTTAACAGGACAGTGTCTTTATCTTCCTAGTTATAGCTGTTAACTGTTAACAGGACAGTGTCTTATCTTCCTAGTTATAGCTGTTAACAGGACAGTGTCTTATCTTCCTAGTTATAGCTGTTAACTGTTAACAGGACAGTGTCTTTATCTTCCTAGTTATAGCTGTTAACTGTTAACAGGACAGTGTCTTATCTTCCTAGTTATAGCTGTTAACTGTTAACAGGACAGTGTCTTATCTTCCTAGTTATAGCTGTTAACAGGACAGTGTCTTATCTTCCTAGTTATAGCTGTTAACTGTTAACAGGACAGTGTCTTATCTTCCTAGTTATAGCTGTTAACTGTTAACAGGACAGTGTCTTATCTTCCTAGTTATAGCTGTTAACTGTTAACAGGACAGTGTCTTATCTTCCTAGTTATAGCTGTTAACTGTTAACAGGACAGTGTCTTTATCTTCCTAGTTATAGCTGTTAACTGTTAACAGGACAGTGTCTTTATCTTCCTAGTTATAGCTGTTAACTGTTAACAGGACAGTGTCTTATCTTCCTAGTTATAGCTGTTAACTGTTAACAGGACAGTGTCTTTATCTTCCTAGTTATAGCTGTTAACTGTTAACAGGACAGTGTCTTTATCTTCCTAGTAATAGCTGTTAACTGTTAACAGGACAGTGTCTTTATCTTCCTAGTTATAGCTGTTAACTGTTAACAGGACAGTGTCTTATCTTCCTAGTTATAGCTGTTAACAGGACAGTGTCTTTATCTTCCTAGTTATAGCTGTTAACAGGACAGTGTCTTATCTTCCTAGTTATAGCTGTTAACTGTTAACAGGACAGTGTCTTATCTTCCTAGTTATAGCTGTTAACTGTTAACAGGACAGTGTCTTATCTTCCTAGTTATAGCTGTTAACAGGACAGTGTCTTTATCTTCCTAGTTATAGCTGTTAACAGGACAGTGTCTTATCTTCCTAGTTATAGCTGTTAACTGTTAACAGGACAGTGTCTTATCTTCCTAGTTATAGCTGTTAACTGTTAACAGGACAGTGTCTTATCTTCCTAGTTATAGCTGTTAACTGTTAACAGGACAGTGTCTTATCTTCCTAGTTATAGCTGTTAACTGTTAACAGGACAGTGTCTTATCTTCCTAGTTATAGCTGTTAACTGTTAACAGGACAGTGTCTTTATCTTCCTAGTTATAGCTGTTAACTGTTAACAGGACAGTGTCTTTATCTTCCTAGTTATAGCTGTTAACTGTTAACAGGACAGTGTCTTATCTTCCTAGTTATAGCTGTTAACTGTTAACAGGACAGTGTCTTATCTTCCTAGTTATAGCTGTTAACTGTTAACAGGACAGTGTCTTATCTTCCTAGTTATAGCTGTTAACTGTTAACAGGACAGTGTCTTTATCTTCCTAGTTATAGCTGTTAACAGGACAGTGTCTTATCTTCCTAGTTATAGCTGTTAACTGTTAACAGGACAGTGTCTTATCTTCCTAGTTATAGCTGTTAACTGTTAACAGGACAGTGTCTTATCTTCCTAGTTATAGCTGTTAACTGTTAACAGGACAGTGTCTTATCTTCCTAGTTATAGCTGTTAACTGTTAACAGGACAGTGTCTTTATCTTCCTAGTTATAGCTGTTAACTGTTAACAGGACAGTGTCTTTATCTTCCTAGTTATAGCTGTTAACTGTTAACAGGACAGTGTCTTATCTTCCTAGTTATAGCTGTTAACTGTTAACAGGACAGTGTCTTTATCTTCCTAGTTATAGCTGTTAACTGTTAACAGGACAGTGTCTTTATCTTCCTAGTAATAGCTGTTAACTGTTAACAGGACAGTGTCTTTATCTTCCTAGTTATAGCTGTTAACTGTTAACAGGACAGTGTCTTATCTTCCTAGTTATAGCTGTTAACAGGACAGTGTCTTTATCTTCCTAGTTATAGCTGTTAACAGGACAGTGTCTTATCTTCCTAGTTATAGCTGTTAACTGTTAACAGGACAGTGTCTTATCTTCCTAGTTATAGCTGTTAACTGTTAACAGGACAGTGTCTTATCTTCCTAGTTATAGCTGTTAACAGGACAGTGTCTTTATCTTCCTAGTTATAGCTGTTAACAGGACAGTGTCTTATCTTCCTAGTTATAGCTGTTAACTGTTAACAGGACAGTGTCTTATCTTCCTAGTTATAGCTGTTAACTGTTAACAGGACAGTGTCTTATCTTCCTAGTTATAGCTGTTAACTGTTAACAGGACAGTGTCTTTAGATTCCTAGTTATAGCTGTTAACTGTTAACAGGACAGTGTCTTTATCTTCCTAGTTATAGCTGTTAACTGTTAACAGGACAGTGTCTTTATCTTCCTAGTTATAGCTGTTAACTGTTAACAGGACAGTGTCTTATTTTCCTAGTTATAGCTGTTAACAGGACAGTGTCTTATCTTCCTAGTTATAGCTGTTAACTGTTAACAGGACAGTGTCTTTATCTTCCTAGTTATAGCTGTTAACTGTTAACAGGACAGTGTCTTATCTTCCTAGTTATAGCTGTTAACTGTTAACAGGACAGTGTCTGTATCTTCCTAGTTATAGCTGTTAACTGTTAACAGGACAGTGTCTTATCTTCCTAGTTATAGCTGTTAACAGGACAGTGTCTTATCTTCCTAGTTATAGCTGTTAACTGTTAACAGGACAGTGTCTTATCTTCCTAGTTATAGCTGTTAACTGTTAACAGGACAGTGTCTTATCTTCCTAGTTATAGCTGTTAACTGTTAACAGGACAGTGTCTTATCTTCCTAGTTATAGCTGTTAACTGTTAACAGGACAGTGTCTTTATTTTCCTAGTTATAGCTGTTAACTGTTAACAGGACAGTGTCTTTATCTTCCTAGTTATAGCTGTTAACTGTTAACAGGACAGTGTCTTATCTTCCTAGTTATAGCTGTTAACTGTTAACAGGACAGTGTCTTTATCTTCCTAGTTATAGCTGTTAACTGTTAACAGGACAGTGTCTTTATCTTCCTAGTTATAGCTGTTAACTGTTAACAGGACAGTGTCTTTATCTTCCTAGTTATAGCTGTTAACTGTTAACAGGACAGTGTCTTATCTTCCTAGTTATAGCTGTTAACAGGACAGTGTCTTTATCTTCCTAGTTATAGCTGTTAACAGGACAGTGTCTTATCTTCCTAGTTATAGCTGTTAACTGTTAACAGGACAGTGTCTTATCTTCCTAGTTATAGCTGTTAACTGTTAACAGGACAGTGTCTTATCTTCCTAGTTATAGCTGTTAACTGTTAACAGGACAGTGTCTTTAGATTCCTAGTTATAGCTGTTAACTGTTAACAGGACAGTGTCTTTATCTTCCTAGTTATAGCTGTTAACTGTTAACAGGACAGTGTCTTTATCTTCCTAGTTCTAGCTGTTAACTGTTAACAGGACAGTGTCTTTATCTTCCTAGTTATAGCTGTTAACTGTTAACAGGACAGTGTCTTATCTTCCTAGTTATAGCTGTTAACTGTTAACAGGACAGTGTCTTTATCTTCCTAGTTATAGCTGTTAACTGTTAACAGGACAGTGTCTTATCTTCCTAGTTATAGCTGTTAACTGTTAACAGGACAGTGTCTTTATCTTCCTAGTTATAGCTGTTAACAGGACAGTGTCTTATCTTCCTAGTTATAGCTGTTAACTGTTAACAGGACAGTGTCTTATCTTCCTAGTTATAGCTGTTAACAGGACAGTGTCTTTATCTTCCTAGTTATAGCTGTTAACAGGACAGTGTCTTATCTTCCTAGTTATAGCTGTTAACTGTTAACAGGACAGTGTCTTATCTTCCTAGTTATAGCTGTTAACAGGACAGTGTCTTATCTTCCTAGTTATAGCTGTTAACTGTTAACAGGACAGTGTCTTATCTTCCTAGTTATAGCTGTTAACAGGACAGTGTCTTATCTTCCTAGTTATAGCTGTTAACTGTTAACAGGACAGTGTCTTATCTTCCTAGTTATAGCTGTTAACTGTTAACAGGACAGTGTCTTTATCTTCCTAGTTATAGCTGTTAACTGTTAACAGGACAGTGTCTTTATCTTCCTAGTTATAGCTGTTAACTGTTAACAGGACAGTGTCTTTATCTTCCTAGTTATAGCTGTTAACTGTTAACAGGACAGTGTCTTATCTTCCTAGTTATAGCTGTTAACAGGACAGTGTCTTTATCTTCCTAGTTATAGCTGTTAACAGGACAGTGTCTTATCTTCCTAGTTATAGCTGTTAACTGTTAACAGGACAGTGTCTTATCTTCCTAGTTATAGCTGTTAACTGTTAACAGGACAGTGTCTTATCTTCCTAGTTATAGCTGTTAACTGTTAACAGGACAGTGTCTTTAGATTCCTAGTTATAGCTGTTAACTGTTAACAGGACAGTGTCTTTATCTTCCTAGTTATAGCTGTTAACTGTTAACAGGACAGTGTCTTTATCTTCCTAGTTCTAGCTGTTAACTGTTAACAGGACAGTGTCTTTATCTTCCTAGTTATAGCTGTTAACTGTTAACAGGACAGTGTCTTATCTTCCTAGTTATAGCTGTTAACTGTTAACAGGACAGTGTCTTATCTTCCTAGTTATAGCTGTTAACTGTTAACAGGACAGTGTCTTTATCTTCCTAGTTATAGCTGTTAACTGTTAACAGGACAGTGTCTTTATCTTCCTAGTTATAGCTGTTAACTGTTAACAGGACAGTGTCTTATCTTCCTAGTTATAGCTGTTAACTGTTAACAGGACAGTGTCTTTATCTTCCTAGTTATAGCTGTTAACTGTTAACAGGACAGTGTCTTATCTTCCTAGTTATAGCTGTTAACTGTTAACAGGACAGTGTCTTTATCTTCCTAGTTATAGCTGTTAACAGGACAGTGTCTTATCTTCCTAGTTATAGCTGTTAACTGTTAACAGGACAGTGTCTTATCTTCCTAGTTATAGCTGTTAACAGGACAGTGTCTTTATCTTCCTAGTTATAGCTGTTAACAGGACAGTGTCTTATCTTCCTAGTTATAGCTGTTAACTGTTAACAGGACAGTGTCTTATCTTCCTAGTTATAGCTGTTAACAGGACAGTGTCTTTATCTTCCTAGTTATAGCTGTTAACAGGACAGTGTCTTATCTTCCTAGTTATAGCTGTTAACAGGACAGTGTCTTTATCTTCCTAGTTATAGCTGTTAACTGTTAACAGGACAGTGTCTTATCTTCCTAGTTATAGCTGTTAACTGTTAACAGGACAGTGTCTTTATCTTCCTAGTTATAGCTGTTAACTGTTAACAGGACAGTGTCTTATCTTCCTAGTTATAGCTGTTAACAGGACAGTGTCTGTATCTTCCTAGTTATAGCTGTTAACTGTTAACAGGACAGTGTCTTATCTTCCTAGTTATAGCTGTTAACTGTTAACAGGACAGTGTCTTATCTTCCTAGTTATAGCTGTTAACAGGACAGTGTCTTATCTTCCTAGTTATAGCTGTTAACTGTTAACAGGACAGTGTCTTATCTTCCTAGTTATAGCTGTTAACTGTTAACAGGACAGTGTCTTTATCTTCCTAGTTATAGCTGTTAACTGTTAACAGGACAGTGTCTTATCTTCCTAGTTATAGCTGTTAACTGTTAACAGGACAGTGTCTTATCTTCCTAGTTATAGCTGTTAACAGGGCAGTGTCTTATCTTCCTAGTTATAGCTGTTAACTGTTAACAGGACAGTGTCTTATCTTCCTAGTTATAGCTGTTAACTGTTAACAGGACAGTGTCTTTATCTTCCTAGTTATAGCTGTTAACAGGACAGTGTCTTTATCTTCCTAGTTATAGCTGTTAACTGTTAACAGGACAGTGTCTTATCTTCCTAGTTATAGCTGTTAACAGGACAGTGTCTTATCTTCCTAGTTATAGCTGTTAACTGTTAACAGAACTGTGTCTGTTTGGAAGATTCTGGCAGCAGCCGGGAGACGGGTTGTAAAAGGAAACGGTTTCACTTTCAGTCTGACTGTCACAACAGCTCTACGGTGGGTTCAACTATAACGCCTGGACAACAGCTCTACGGCGGGTTCAACTATAACGCCTGGACAACAGCTCTACGGGGGGTTCAACTATAACGCCTGGACGACAGCTCTACGGTGGGTTCAACTATAACGCCTGGACGACAGCTCCATGGTGGGTTCAACTATAACGCCTGGACAACAGCTCTACGGCGGGTTCAACTATAACGCCTGGACAACAGCTCTACGGTGGGTTCAACTATAACGCCTGGACAACAGCTCTACGGCGGGTTCAACTATAAACGCCTGGACAACAGCTCTACGGTGGGTTCAACTATAACGCCTGGACGACAGCTCTACGGTGGGTTCAACTATAACGCCTGGACAACAGCTCTACGGTGGGTTCAACTATAACGCCTGGACGACAGCTCTACGGTGGGTTCAACTATAACGCCTGGACGACAGCTCTACGGTGGGTTCAACTATAACGCCTGGACATGCAAACCAGCTCATTGTGCAAACTTGTCTCGAACTTCCAGCTACAGCTCACCAGTTACCATTCAAACGCTCTTTATATTCTTTATACATGAATAAATACAGCACCGCTCCAACTTCATTCAAAAGTTTAAAAAAAAAATAGATTAATGTATTCCCGATAAATGCAACAAAAATATGACCGTAGTCTTGTTTCAAATGGAGCAAGTTGGGGAGCGTCGGGTGCTTACCGTTTTCTGGAGAGGAATGAGACGTTAACCAAATGAATCCGTGGTGGGAGACTTCGCACTAAGAATGTAGATACTCCGCGTGCAATGCGTCGGCTATAAATCACACCATTACATTACTGTCACCGTCAAAGGTCTTCATGTTCCCGTTCTCAGACACGTGTAACCAACCATAGGCGCTACTTAAGTTTCACAGATCTTGGATGTAGTAGTAGCCTGCCAGTCTACCATGTTTCCTATACTGTCGTCTTGCCTGAAACGGTATCTCGAGTTGAACGAAACAACACTAAAAAAAGTTCAAAACGAACACACCACCGTAACTCCTCCCCGCGTCAAAGTGTCCCGAGTCCTGTGACCGCGTGCGTTTTCAAAGAACCATCCAAATGTTATCTTTCGTTATACATCATTAAAACGGTCCATTGTTCGACAGTATATAGTAGGTATGTTACAATATGTACACTCCCCATGGTGAAAAGGGGAGGACGAGAATCCTGTAAGGAGGAATAGAGAGCTGCTTTGTGCTGAGATGGGAGGGCGGAACCTGCAATGACTTTGAGTCTCTGGCAGCAGGGGTGTGACTGTGACACGGTGTGACTAAGTGTTTTTTGGCTTCCATACCTACTGTATCGGTTTACTGTACCTGTTAACTGTACCTACTGTACTTGTTTACTGAACCTGTTTACTGAACCTGTTTCCTGTACCTGTTTACTGTACCTACCTACTGTACCTACCTACTGTACCTGTTTACTGTACCTGTTTACTGTACCTACCTACTGTACCCGTTTACTGTACCTGTTTACTGTACCTACCTACTGTACCTGTTTACTGTACCTGTTTACTGTACCTACCTACTGTACCTGTTTACTGTACCTACCTACTGTACCCGTTTACTGAGCCAGGCCCAGCCACTAGGGAGCCAGGCCCAGCCACTAGGGAGCCAGGCCGACCCACTAGGGAGCCAGGCCCAGCCACTAGGGAGCCAGGCCCAGCCACTAGGGAGCCAGGCCGACCCACTAGGGAGCCAGGTCGACCCACTAGGGAGACAGACCCAGCCACTGGGGAGCCAGGCCCAGCCACTAGGGAGCCAGGCCCAGCCACTAGGGAGCCAGGCCGAACCACTATGGAGCCAGGCCGACCCACTATGGAGCCAGGCCCAGCCACTAGGGAGCCAGGCAGACCCAGTAGGGAGCCAGGCCCACCCACTAGGGAGCCAGGCCGACCCACTAGGGAGCCAGGCCGACCCACTAGGGAGCCAGGCACAGCCACTAGGGAGCCAGGCCGACCCACTAGGGAGCCAGGCCCACCCACTAGGGAGCCAGGCCCACCCACTAGGGAGCCAGGCCGACCCACTATGGAGCCAGGCCGACCCACTATGGAGCCAGGCCCAGCCACTAGGGAACCAGGCCCAGCCACTAGGGAACCAGGCCCACCCACTAGGGAGCCAGATCCAGCTAATCAGAAGTAGTTTTTCCCCACAAAGGGGCTTTATTACAGACAGAGTTACTCCTCAGCAGACCCCCCCCCCCCCCCCCCCCTCCCCACACACTCTGATGAACACGCAGGTGAAGAAGCTGGGCAGGTTGGATGTAATGACAAATTCTCTAAAAATGACATTGGAAGGGGCTTATGGTAGAGAAATTAACATTAAATTCTCTGGCAACAGCTCTGGTTGACGTTCCTGCAGTCAGCATGCCAATTGCACGCTCCCTCAAAACTTGAGACTGTGGGTGTTCCCGTGTGTGTGTGTGCCCGTGTGTGTGTGTTCCCGTGTGTGTGTGTGTGTTCCCGTGTGTGTGTGTGTTCCCGTGTGTGTGTGTGTGTGTGCCCGTGTGTGTGTGTGTGTTCCCGTGTGTGTGTGTGCCCGTGTGTGTGTGTTCCCGTGTGTGTGTGTGTGCCCGTGTGTGTGTGTTCCCGTGTGTGTGTGTGTGTTCCCGTGTGTATGTGTGCCCGTGTGTGTGTGTGTGTGTGTGCCCGTGTGTGTGTGTGCCCGTGTGTGTGTGTTCCCGTGTGTGTGTGTGTGTGTGTGCCCGTGTGTGTGTGTGTGTTCCCGTGTGTGTGTGTGTGTTCCCGTGTGTGTGTACATGTGCCCGTGTGTGTGTGTGTGCGTACATGTGCCCGTGTGTGTGTGTGTGTGTATACATGCCATGTCTGTTCCCCAGAGGGCCTTGGCTTCCTGCCAGCTGGTCAGAACACACTTTCACTTTCGCTTTGGCTCTCCTTTCTCTGAAATCATGTGATTTTTCAGCACTGTGTGTGTGTGTGTGTGTGTGTGTGTGTGTGTGTGTGTGTGTGTGTGTGTGTGTGTGTGTGTGTGTGTTGATAAAATATGTTATGAAGATTGATAAACAGACTCAGCTCAGACAGACAGACAGACAGACAGACAGACAGACAGACAGACAGACAGACAGACATACTATGGGTCTGATAAAGAGACAGCTCATTCAGACAGACAGGCAGGCAGACAGACAGACTATGGGTCTGATAAAGAGACTCAGCTCATTCAGATAGACAGACAGACAGACAGACAGACAGACAGACAGACAGACAGACAGACAGACAGACAGACAGACATGTTGAAGTCATTGTCTTATCTTGGCAAAGGAGAAATGCTCCCTAACAGGGATGTAAAATAATGTGCCCACAACATTTGAGAGAAATCATCTTTTTGTTTGTATGGAACATTTACAGGACCTTATTCCAGCTCATGGAACATTTACAGGACCTTATTCCAGCTCATGGAACATTTACAGGACCTTATTCCAGCTCATGGAACATTTATTGGCATCTGTTGGCTCAGACTAATGGCAGATGATATTTGAGGTTTGTGGGCGGGGCTTGAATGAACCAATCACTGTTTTACTTCACAACCCTTGACTTGTTAAACATTTTGTTGTTGTTACAAAGTGGATTAAAATATATATTTTGTCTATGATCTATACAAAATACTTGTGTAGATCATTTATTTAAAAAAAAAAATATATATATATTTATACAAAATACTCTGTAATGTGATGGGACCAACACATATCGTATTTATATTGTTGTTCAGTGTAGTAAGGTAGGCTCGTTTCCATAGAGACCACCTATAACTAGTAAAGTAGACTACCTACAGTAGGCTGCCTGTCGTGAACAAATAACGTCCCGCGCTACGTCACAATGGGATTCTATGAGTAGCTCATTTCTGTTGCTAGAATTTGCAACATTCTGACCGGATTACGTAATGAACCGACGCGTCCGTTGCTATGCCGGTTGCTCGGTTACCTCGTAGTGGTCGCGAAGGAAGGAGGGACGCCGTTCTAGTTCTAGTTCTAGTTCACCTCGCTCGCTCACCTAGCAAAGCGGTGAACTGTCGCGTGCCGCTTAGGCAGAACCGAGTGGCTGGCTTGTGGGCCTGCTGGCGACATATGGAAACACATTCGGTCGTGAGTCAAGAATTCCGCATAGCAAGTTTGTATGATGGTCTAGCTATTAAATGGGTAAATAGTTACATAGTAATATGCTCTAAACTGCTCTGGTGACAAACCAAAATGTAAAAAATAAATAAAATTAAAAATATATATTTTTTACGATGTTTGAGTATAATGAAGGCTGTTTCTTGTGAGGTTTTCTGTCCTCAGATACAGAGAGCTGTGAAAGGGAAAGAGGGATACCTAGTCAGTTGTACAACTGAAACCAGAGAGGTGCGGTGGGGCTGCCTTAAAACCAACATCCACGTCTCCGGAGAACAGTGGGTCTGTCTGCAGATGAAGAGGTCCCAATGGAGAGCAGTGGTTCTCAGTCCTGGGGACTCAAAGAGGCACATTGTTGTTTTTTCCTCAGCACTGCACAGCTGATTCAAAGGATCAACTCATCATCAAGCTTCAAGTGGTATTAATTTGTGATGCCGTCCTTGATTTGATCCTGTTATTGCCACACATGCACATATGTGTGCCCATGCATCTATCAATCCAATGTTATCATGATTTGTTATCAGGGATATTATACTTTAGTAATCCACAATGACCTAGTGATGGAACAGTCTAATAATTACATTGTGTTCCATATTCCTACCTTGTAACTGGCGATTCCTGCCAGGGTCGACTGGGACGACTGGGACGACTGGGACGACTGGGACGACTGGGTCGACTGGGACGACTGGGACGACTGGGACGACTGGGACGACTGGGACTGGGACGACTGGAACGACTGGGACTGGGACGACTGGGACTGGGACGACTGGGACGACTGGGACGCCTGGGACGACTGGGACGACTGGGACGACTGGGACGACTGGGACGACTGGGACTGGAACGACTGGGACTGGGACGACTGGGACACCTGGGTCGACTGGGACGACTGGGACTGGGACGACTGGGACGACTGGGACTGGGACGACTGGGACGACTGGGTCGACTGGGACGACTGGGACGACTGGGACTGGGACGACTGGGACGACTGGGACGACTGGGACGACTGGGCCTCCTGGAGGAATTCGTTTTACAAGCATGTAAATATTTGTATATTTTTTCATTTGTTTGCTGGTAAATATTTGAAACTTTAGCTCTAATTGGCTGTAAATTTGCATATTAAATGTATTCATCACAAGTAAAATGTTCAACTTGACTGAAATTCACTGTTCTGTTGCCCAGTTACAGAATTAAACAACTTAAAAAATAAATGTAACCTTTCTGTAAGTAGGCAAGAACAAATTCTTATTGAGAATGACAGCTTAGGAACAATGGGTTAAACTTCTTACGGCTGAAATCCCGTTAACGGGATCGATAACAGCCAGTGAAAGTGCAGGGCGCCAAATTCAAAACAACAGAAATCCCATAATTAAAATTCCTCAAACATAGAAGTGTTTTACACCATTTTAGAGATAAATTTCTTGTCAATCCAACCACAGTGGCCGATTTCAAAAAGGCTTTACGGCGAAAGCAAACCATGCGATTATGTTAGTTCACCACCAAGTCACAGAAAAAAACTGCAATTTTTCCAGCCAAAGAGAGGAGTCACAAAAAGCAGAAATAGAGATAAAATGAATCACTAACCTTTGATGATCTTCATCAGATGGCACTCATAGGACTTCATGTTACACAATACATGTATGTTTTGTTCGATAAAGTTCATATTTATATACAAAAATCTCAGTTTAGATTGGCGCTTTATGTTCAGTAATGTTTTGCTTCCAAAACATCCTGTGAAAGTGCAGAGAGCCACATCAATTTACATAAATACTCATAATAAACATTGATTAAAGATACAAGTGTTATGCATGGAATTATAGATACACTTCTCCTTAATGCAACCGCTGTGTCCGATTTCAAAAAAGCTTTACGGAAAAAGCACACCATGCAATAATCTGAGTATAGCGCTCAGACAACAAATCAAGCCATACACATACCTGCCATGTTGTGGAGTCAACAGAAGTCAGAAATAGCATTATAAATATTCACTTACCTTTAATGATCTTCATCAGAATGCACTCCCAGGAATCCCAGTTCCACAATAAATGTTTGTTTTGTTCGATAAAGTCCATCATTTATGTCCAAATACCTCCTTTTTGTTCGCGAGTTTAGTTCACAAATCCAAATTCATGAGGCGCGATCACTATGTCCAGACGAAAAGTCAAAAAGTTCCGTTACAGTAGAAACATGTCAAACGATGTATAGAATCAATCTTTAGGATGTTTTTGACATAAATCTTCAATAATGTTCCAACCGGACAATTCCTTTGTCTTTAGAAATGCAATGAAACGCAGGTTGCTCTCGCACGCGAGACTGAGCTCATGGCTTTCTGACAGACACCTGATTTAAACAGCTCTCATTCGCTCCCCCTTCACAGTAGAAGCCTGAAACAAGGTTCTAAAGACTGTTGACATCTAGTGGAAGCCACCTAAGAAATTTACACGGTATCTTGGATAGACAAAGAGTTGAAAAACTACAAACCTCAGATTTCCCACTTCCTGGTTGGATTTTTCCTCAGTTTTTTGCCTGCCATATGAGTTCTGTTATACTCACAGACATCATTCAAACAGTTTTAGAAACTGCTGAGTGTTTTCTATCCAAATCTACTAATAATATGCATATCTCAGCTTCTGGGCCTGAGTAGCAGGCCGTTTACTCTGGGCACCTTATTCATCCAAGCTACTCAATACTGCCCCCCAGCCATAAGAAGTTAAAACAGCCTTGTTCAGGGGCAGAACAACTGATTTTTACCTTGTCAGAACAGGGATTCAGTTACTGGCCCAGCGCTCTAAACACTAGGCTACCTGTCACCCTGGTCCGCTAGGCTACCTGCTCTAAACACTACGCTACCTGTCACCCTGGTCCGCTAGGCTACCTGCTCTAAACACTAGGCTACCTGTCACCCTGGTCCACTAGGCTATCTGTCACCCTGGTCCACTAGGCTACCTGTCACCCTGGTCCGCTAGGCTACCTGCTCTAAACACTAGGCTACCTGTCACCCTGGTCCACTAGGCTACCTGTCACCCTGGTCCGCTAGGCTACCTGCTCTAAACACTAGGCTACCTGTCACCCTGGTCCACTAGGCTACCTGTCACCCTGGTCCGCTACGCTACCTGCTCTAAACACTAGGCTACCTGTCACCCTGGTCCACTAGGCTACCTGTCACCCTGGTCCACTAGGCTACCTGCTCTAAACACTAGGCTACCTGTCACCCTGGTCCGCTAGGCTACCTGTCACCCTGGTCCACTAGGCTACCTGTCACCCAGGTCCACTAGGCTACCTGCTCTAAACACTAGGCTACCTGTCACCCTGGTCCGCTAGGCTACCTGTCACCCTGGTCCGCTAGGCTACCTGCTCTAAACACTAGGCTACCTGTCACCCTGGTCCACTAGGCTACCTGTCACCCAGGTCCACTAGGCTACCTGCTCTAAACACTAGGCTACCTGTCACCCTGGTCCGCTAGGCTACCTGTCACCCTGGTCATGGAACATTTATTGGCATCTGTTGGCTCAGACTAATGGCAGATGATATTTGAGGTTTGTGGGCGGGACTTGAATGAACCAATCACTGTTTTACTTCACAACCCTTGACTTGTTAAACATTTTGTTGTTGTTACAAAGTGGATTAAAATATATATTTTGTCTATGATCTATACAAAATACTTGTGTAGATCATTTATTTAAAAAAAAATATATATATATATTTATACAAAATACTCTGTAATGTGATGGGACCAACACATATCGTATTTATATTGTTGTTCAGTGTAGTAAGGTAGGCTCGTTTCCATAGAGACCACCTATAACTAGTAAAGTAGACTACCTACAGTAGGCTGCCTGTCGTGAACAAATAACGTCCCGCGCTTCGTCACAATGGGATTCTATGAGTAGCTCATTTCTGTTGCTAGAATTTGCAACATTCTGACCGGAATACGTAATGAACCGACGCGTCCGTTGCTATGCCGGTTGCTCGGTTACCTCGTAGTGGTCGCGAAGGAAGGAGGGACGCCGTTCTAGTTCTAGTTCACCTCGCTCGCTCGCTCGCTCGCCTAGCAAAGCGGTGAACTGTCGCGTGCCGCTTAGGCAGAACCGAGTGGCTGGCTTGTGGCAACACCTTCGGTTGTGCGTCAAGAATTCCGCACAGCAAGTTTGTATGATGGTCTAGCTATTAAATGGGGTAGATAGTTATAGTAATATGCTCTAAACTGCTCTGGTGACAAACCAACTTTGCTGCCCTGTTTCCAATCGTCCACATGGACAACCTATCGAAGTAAGTAAATCCATTTAGAAAAATGAAAAAAAGAAATCAAATTAAAAATATATATTTTTTTACGATGTTTGAGTATAATGAAGTCTGTTTCTTGTGAGGTTTTCTGTCCTCAGATACAGAGCGCTGTGAAAGGGAAAGAGGGATACCTAGTCAGTTGTACAACTGAAACCAGAGAGGTGCAGTGGGGCTGCCTTAAAACCAACATCCACGTCTCCGGGGAACAGTGGGTCTGTCTGCAGATGAAGAGGTCCCAATGGAGAGCAGTGGTCCTCAGTCCTGGGGACTCAAAGAGGCACATTGTTGTTTTTTCCTCAGCACTGCACAGCTGATTCAAATGATCAACTCATCATCAAGCTTCAAGTGGTATTCATTTGTGATGCCATCCTTGATTTGATCCTGTTATTGCCACACATGTACATATGTGTGCCCATGCATCTATCAATCCAATGTTATCATGATTTGTTATCAGGGATATTATACTTTAGTAATCCACCTGGTGATGTAACAGTCTAATAATTACATTGTGTTCCATATTCCTACCTTGTAACTGGCGATTCCTGCAAGGTTGGGTGACCAGGGTCGACTGGGACGACTGGGACGACTGGGACGACTGGGACGACTGGGTCGACTGGGACGACTGGGACGACTGGGTCGACTGGGACGACTGGGACGACTGGGACGACTGGGTCGACTGGGACGACTGGGACGACTGGGTCGACTGGGACGACTGGGACGACTGGGACGACAGGGACGACTGGGACGACTGGGACGACTGGGTCGACTGGGACGACTGGGACGACTGGGACTGGGACGACTGGGACGACAGGGACGACTGGGACGACTGGGACGACTGGGTCGACTGGGACGACTGGGTCGACTGGGACGACTGGGACGACAGGGACGACTGGGACGACTGGGACTACTGGGACGACTGGGACGACTGGGTCGACTGGGACAACTGGGACGACTGGGACGCCAGGGTCGACTGGACCTCCTGGAGGAATTCGTTTTACAAGCATGTAAATATTTGTATATTTTTTCATTTGTTTGCTGGTAAATATTTGAAACCTTAGCTCGAATTGGCTGTAAATTTGCATATTAAATGTATTCATCACAAGTAAAATGTTCAACTTGACTGAAATTCACTGTTCTGTTGCCCAGTTACAGAATTAAACAACTTAAAAAATAAATGTAACCTTTCTGTAAGTAGGCAAGAACAAATTCTTATTGAGAATGACAGCTTAGGAACAATGGGTTAAACTTCTTACGGCTGAAATCCCGTTAACGGGATCGATAACAGCCAGTGAAAGTGCAGGGCGCCAAATTCAAAACAACAGAAATCCCATAATTAAAATTCCTCAAACATAGAAGTGTTTTACACCATTTTAGAGATACATTTCTTGTCAATCCAACCACAGTGGCCGATTTCAAAAAGGCTTTACGGCGAAAGCAAACCATGCGATTATGTTAGTTCACCACCAAGTCACAGAAAAAAACTGCAATTTTTCCAGCCAAAGAGAGGAGTCACAAAAAGCAGAAATAGAGATAAAATGAATCACTAACCTTTGATGATCTTCATCAGATGGCACTCATAGGACTTCATGTTACACAATACATGTATGTTTTGTTCGATAAAGTTCATATTTATATACAAAAATCTCAGTTTACATTGGCGCTTTATGTTCAGTAATGTTTTGCTTCCAAAACATCCTGTGAAAGTGCAGAGAGCCACATCAATTTACATAAATACTCATAATAAACATTGATTAAAGATACAAGTGTTATGCATGGAATTATAGATACACTTCTCCTTAATGCAACCGCTGTGTCCGATTTCAAAAAAGCTTTACGGAAAAAGCACACCATGCAATAATCTGAGTATAGCGCTCAGACAACAAATCAAGCCATACACATACCTGCCATGTTGTGGAGTCAACAGAAGTCAGAAATAGCATTATAAATATTCACTTACCTTTAATGTTCTTCATCAGAATGCACTCCCAGGAATCCCAGTTCCACAATAAATGTTTGTTTTGTTCGATAAAGTCCATCATTTATGTCCAAATACCTCCTTTTTGTTCGCGAGTTTAGTTCACAAATCCAAATTCATGAGGCGCGATCACTATGTCCAGACGAAAAGTCAAAAAGTTCCGTTACAGTAGAAACATGTCAAACGATGTATAGAATCAATCTTTAGGATGTTTTTGACATAAATCTTCAATAATGTTCCAACCGGACAATTCCTTTGTCTTTAGAAATGCAATGAAACGCAGGTCGCTCTCGCACGCGAGACTGAGCTCATGGCTTTCTGACAGACACCTGTTTTAAACAGCTCTCATTCGCTCCCCCTTCACAGTAGAAGCCTGAAACAAGGTTCTAAAGACTGTTGACATCTAGTGGAAGCCACCTAAGAAATTTACACGGTATCTTGGATAGACAAAGAGTTGAAAAACTACAAACCTCAGATTTCCCACTTCCTGGTTGGATTTTTCCTCAGTTTTTTGCCTGCCATATGAGTTCTGTTATACTCACAGACATCATTCAAACAGTTTTAGAAACTGCCGAGTGTTTTCTATCCAAATCTACTAATAATATGCATATCTCAGCTTCTGGGCCTGAGTAGCAGGCCGTTTACTCTGGGCACCTTATTCATCCAAGCTACTCAATACTGCCCCCCAGCCATAAGAAGTTAAAACAGCCTTGTTCAGGGGCAGAACAACTGATTTTTACCTTGTCAGAACAGGGATTCAGTTACTGGCCCAGCGCTCTAAACACTAGGCTACCTGTCACCCTGGTCCGCTAGGCTACCTGCTCTAAACACTACGCTACCTGTCACCCTGGTCCGCTAGGCTACCTGCTCTAAACACTAGGCTACCTGTCACCCTGGTCCACTAGGCTATCTGTCACCCTGGTCCACTAGGCTACCTGTCACCCTGGTCCGCTAGGCTACCTGCTCTAAACACTAGGCTACCTGTCACCCTGGTCCACTAGGCTACCTGTCACCCTGGTCCGCTAGGCTACCTGCTCTAAACACTAGGCTACCTGTCACCATGGTCCACTAGGCTACCTGTCACCCTGGTCCGCTAGGCTACCTGCTCTAAACACTAGGCTACCTGTCACCCTGGTCCACTAGGCTACCTGTCACCCTGGTCCGCTAGGCTACCTGCTCTAAACACTAGGCTACCTGTCACCCTGGTCCACTAGGCTACCTGTCACCCAGGTCCACTAGGCTACCTGCTCTAAACACTAGGCTACCTGTCACCCTGGTCCGCTAGGCTACCTGTCACCCTGGTCCACTAGGCTACCTGTCACCCTGGTCCACTAGGCTACCTGCTCTAAACACTAGGCTACCTGTCACCCTGGTCCGCTAGGCTTCCTGTCACCCTGGTCCGCTAGGCTACCTGTCACCCTGGTCCGCTAGGCTACCTGCTCTAAACACTAGGCTACCTGTCACCCTGGTCCACTAGGCTACCTGTCACCCAGGTCCACTAGGCTACCTGCTCTAAACACTAGGCTACCTGTCACCCTGGTCCGCTAGGCTACCTGTCACCCTGGTCCGCTAGGCTATCTGTCACCCTGGTCCGCTAGGCTACCTGTCACCCTGGTCCGCTAGGCTACCTGTCACCCTGGTCCGCTAGGCTACCTGGTCCTTAATATCTTCACAGAAAATGTTTACATTTCACTCCTCTTTTAGCCAACATTTAATCAATGCAGGAAAGCATTTAGCAAGCTATTCATACTAAATCAGTTGCCTGGAGCCAGGCCCAACAGATGCAGCTTCAGGCTCAGCAGTCCTGTCTACCCATCCCCCTGAACCAGCCCTGTCTCCCCATCCCCCTGAAACAGCCCCGTCTCCCCATCCACCTGAACCAGCCCCGTCTCCCCATCCCCATCCCCCTGACCCAGCCCGTCTCCCCATCCCCCTGAACCAGCCCTGTCTCCCCATCCCCATCCCCCTGAACCAGCCTCGTCTCCCCATCCCCATCCCCATGAACCAGCCCTGTCTCCCCATCCCCATCCCCCTGAACCAGCCTCGTCTCCCCATCCCCATCCCCCTGACCCAGCCCCGTCTCCCCATCCCCCTGAACCAGCCCCGTCTCCCAATCCCCATCCCCCTGAACCAGCCCCGTCTCCCCATCCCCCTTACCCAGCCCCGTCTCCCCATCCCCATGAACCATTCCCGTCTCCCCATCCCCATGAACCAGCCCCGTCTCCCCATCCCCCTGAACCAGCCCTGTCTCCCCATCCCCCTGTCTCCACATCCCCCTGACCCAGCCCCCTCTCCCCATCCCGATGAACCAGCCCCGTCTCCCCATCCCCATGAACCAGCCCCGTCTCCCCATCCCCATCCCCCTGAACCAGCCCCGTCTCCCCATCCCCCTGACCCAGCCCCGTCTCCCCATCCCCCTGAACCAGCCCCGTCTCCCGATCACACTGAACCAGCCCCGTCTCCCCATCCCCATGAACCAGCCCCGTCTCCCCAACCCCATCAACCAGCCCCGTCTCCTCGTCTCCCCATCCCCCTGACCCAGCCCCGTCTCCCGATCCCACTGAACCAGTCCCGTCTCCCCATCCCCATTAACCATTCCCGTCTCCCCATCCCCATGAACCAGCCCCGTCTCCCCATCCCCATCCCCCTGAATGGGGATCCCCATGAACCTGCCCCGTCTCCCCATCCCCATGAACCAGCCCCGTCTCCCCATCCCCATGAACCAGCCCCGTCTCCCCATCCCCATCCCCCTGAATGGGGATCCCCCTGAACCAGCCCCGTCTCCCCATCCCCCTGAACCAGCCTCGTCTCCCCATCCGCCTGAACCAGCCCCGTCTCCCCATCCCCCCGAACCAGCCCTGTCTCCCCATCCCCCTGACCCAGCCCCGTCTCCTCATCCCCATCCCCCTGAACCATCCCCGTCTCCCCATCCCAATGAACCAGCCCCGTCTCCCCATCCCCCTGACCCAGCCCCGTCTCCCCATCCCCCTGAACCAGCCCCGTCTCCCCATCCCCATGAACCAGCCCCGTCTCCCCATCCCGATGAACCAGCCCCGTCTCCCCATCCCCATGAACCAGCCCCGTCTCCCCATCCCCATCCCCCTGAACCAGCCCCGTCTCCCCATCCCCCTGACCCAGCCCCGTCTCCCCATCCCCCTGAACCAGCCCCGTCTCCCGATCCCACTGAACCAGCCCCGTCTCCCCATCCCCATGAACCAGCCCCGTCTCCCCAACCCCATCAACCAGCCCCGTCTCCCCGTCTCCCCATCCCCCTGACCCAGCCCCGTCTCCCGATCCCACTGAACCAGCCCCGTCTCCCCATCCCCATGAACCATTCCCGTCTCCCCATCCCCATGAACCAGCCCCGTCTCCCCATCCCCATCCCCCTGAATGGGGATCCCCATGAACCAGCCCCGTCTCCCCTCTTTCCCATGAACCAGCCCCGTCTCCCCATCCCCATGAACCAGCCCCGTCTCCCCATCCCCATCCCCCTGAATGGGGATCCCCCTGAACCAGCCCCGTCTCCCCATCCCCCTGAACCAGCCTCGTCTCCCCATCCCCCTGAACCAGCCCCGTCTCCCCATCCCCCCGAACCAGCCCCGTCTCCCCATCCCCATGAACCAGCCCCGTCTCCCCATCCCCATGAACCAGCCCCGTCTCCCCATCCCCATCCCCCTGAACCAGCCCCGTCTCCCCATCCCCCTGACCCAGCCCCGTCTCCCCACCCCTATGACCCAGCCCCGTCTCCCCATCCCCATCCCCATGAACCAGCCCCGTCTCCCCATCCCCATCCCCCTGACCCAGCCCGTCTCCCCACCCACCTGAACCAGCCCCGTCTCCCCATCCCCCCATCCCCTGGTCCACTAGGCTACCTGTCACCCTGGTCCACTACGCTACCTGCTCTAAACACTAGGCTACCTGTCACCCTGGTCCGCTAGGCTACCTGTCACCCTGGTCCGCTAGGCTACCTGTCACCCTGGTCCGCTAGGCTACCTGCTCTAAACACTAGGCTACCTGTCACCCTGGTCCACTAGGCTACCTGTCACCCAGGTCCACTAGGCTACCTGCTCTAAACACTAGGCTACCTGTCACCCTGGTCCGCTAGGCTACCTGTCACCCTGGTCCGCTAGGCTTCCTGTCACCCTGGTCCGCTAGGCTACCTGTCACCCTGGTCCGCTAGGCTACCTGCTCTAAACACTAGGCTACCTGTCACCCTGGTCCACTAGGCTACCTGTCACCCAGGTCCACTAGGCTACCTGCTCTAAACACTAGGCTACCTGTCACCCTGGTCCGCTAGGCTACCTGTCACCCTGGTCCGCTAGGCTATCTGTCACCCTGGTCCGCTAGGCTACCTGTCACCCTGGTCCGCTAGGCTACCTGTCACCCTGGTCCGCTAGGCTACCTGGTCCTTAATATCTTCACAGAAAATGTTTACATTTCACTCCTCTTTTAGCCAACATTTAATCAATGCAGGAAAGCATTTAGCAAGCTATTCATACTAAATCAGTTGCCTGGAGCCAGGCCCAACAGATGCAGCTTCAGGCTCAGCAGTCCTGTCTACCCATCCCCCTGAACCAGCCCTGTCTCCCCATCCCCCTGAAACAGCCCCGTCTCCCCATCCACCTGAACCAGCCCCGTCTCCCCATCCCCATCCCCCTGACCCAGCCCGTCTCCCCATCCCCCTGAACCAGCCCTGTCTCCCCATCCCCATCCCCCTGAACCAGCCTCGTCTCCCCATCCCCATCCCCATGAACCAGCCCTGTCTCCCCATCCCCATCCCCCTGAACCAGCCTCGTCTCCCCATCCCCATCCCCCTGACCCAGCCCCGTCTCCCCATCCCCCTGAACCAGCCCCGTCTCCCCATCCCCATCCCCCTGAACCAGCCCCGTCTCCCCATCCCCCTTACCCAGCCCCGTCTCCCCACCCCCATGACCCAGCCCCGTCTCCCCATCCCCCTGAACCAGCCCCGTCTCCCGATCCCCCTGAACCAGCCCCGTCTCCCCATCCGCATCCCCCTGAACCAGCCCCGTCGCCCCATCCCCCTGAACCAGCCCCGTCTCCCCATCCCCCTGACCCAGGCCCGTCTCCCCATCCCCATCCCCCTGAACCAGCCCCATCTCCCCATCCCCATCCCCCTGAACCAGCCCCGTCACCCCATCCCCCTGAACCAGCCCTGTCTCCCCATCCCCCTGAACCAGCCCCGTCTCCCCATCCCCCTGAACCAGCCCCGTCTCCCCATTCCCATCCCCCTGAACCAGCCCCGTCTCCCCATCCCCATCCCCCTGAACCAGCCCCGTCTCCCCATCCCCCTGAACCAGCCCCGTCTCCCGATCCCCCTGAACCAGCCCCGTCTCCCCATCCGCATCCCCCTGAACCAGCCCCGTCGCCCCATCCCCCTGAACCAGCCCCGTCTCCCCATTCCCCTGAACCAGCCCCGTCTCCCCATCCCCCTGAACCAGCCCCGTCTCCCCATCCCCATCCCCCTGAACCAGCCCCGTCGCCCCATCCCCCTGAACCAGCCCCGTCTCCCCATCCCCCTAAACCAGCCCCGTCTCCCCATTCCCATCCCCCTGAATCAGCCCCGTCTCCCCATTCCCATCCCCCTGAACCAGCCCCGTCTCCCCATTCCCATCCCACTGAACCAGCCCCGTCTCCCCATTCCCCTGAACCAGCCCCGTCTCCCCATCCCCCTGAACCAGCCCCGTCTCCCCACCCCCATGACCCAGCCCCGTCTCCCCATCCCCCTGACCCAGCCCCGTCTCCCCATTCCCATCCCCCTGAACCAGCCCCGTCTCCCCATTCCCATCCCCCTGAACCAGCCCCGTCTCCCGATCCCCATCCCCCTGAACCAGCCCCGTCTCCCCATCCCCCTGAACAAGCCCCGTCTCCCCATCCCCCTGACCCAGCCCCGTCTCCCCATCCCCATCCCCCTGAACCAGCCCCGTCTCCCCATCCCCATCACCCTGAACCAGCCCGTCGCCCCATCCCCCTGAACCAGCCCCGTCTCCCCATCCCTCTGAACCAGCCCCGTCTCCCCATTCCCATCCCCCTGAACCAGCCCCGTCTCCCCATCCCCATCCCCTGACCCAGCCCCGTCTCCCCATCCCCCTGAACAAGCCCCGTCTCCCGATCCCACTGAACCAGCCCCGTCTCCCCATCCCCCTGAACCAGCCCCGTCTCCCCATCCCCCTGAACCAGCCCCGTCTCCCCATCCCCCTGAACCAGCCCCGTCTCCCCATCCCTCTGAACAAGCCCCGTCTCCCCATTCCCATCCCCCTGAACCAGCCCCGTCTCCCCATCCCCATCCCCCTGACCCAGCCCCGTCTCCCCATCCCCCTGAACCAGCCCCGTCTCCCCATCCCCCTGAACCAGCCCCGTCTCCCCATCCCCCTGAACCAGCCCCGTCTCCCCATCCCCATCCCCCTGAACCAGCCCCGTCTCCCCATCCCCCTGAACCAGCCCCGTCTCCCCATCCCCATCCCCCTGAACCAGCCCCGTCTCCCCATCCCCCTGAACCAGCCCCGTCTCCACATCCCCATCCCCCTGAACCAGCCCCGTCTCCCCATCCCCCTGAACCAGCCCCGTCTCCCGATCCCCCTGAACCAGCCCCGTCTCCCGATCCCCCTGACCCGTCTCCCCATCCCCATCCCCCTGAACCAGCCTCGTCTCCCCATCCCCATGAACCAGCCCCATCTCCCCATCTCCATCCCCCTGACCCAGCCCCATCTCCCCATTCCCATCCCCCTGAAACAGCCCCGTCTCCCCATCCCCATCCCCCTGACCCAGCCCCGTCTCCCCATCCCCCTGAACCAGCCCCGTCTCCCCATCCCCCTGAACCAGCCCCGTCTCCCCATCCCCCTGAACCAGCCCCGTCTCCCCATCCCCCTGAACCAGCCCCGTCTCCCCATCCCCATCCCCCTGAACCAGCCCCGTCTCCCCATCCCCCTGAACCAGCCCCGTCTCCCCATCCCCATCCCCCTGAACCAGCCCCGTCTCCCCATCCCCCTGAACCAGCCCCGTCTCCACATCCCCATCCCCCTGAACCAGCCCCGTCTCCCCATCCCCCTGAACCAGCCCCGTCTCCCGATCCCCCTGAACAAGCCCCGTCTCCCCATCCCCCTGACCCGTCTCCCCATCCCCATCCCCATGAACCAGCCCCATCTCCCCATCTCCATCCCCCTGACCCAGCCCCGTCTCCCCATCCCCATCCCCCCGAACCAGCCCCGTGTCCCCATCCCCATCCCCCTGAACCAGCCCTGTCTCCCCATCCCCCTGAACCAGCCCCGTCTCCCCATCCCCATCCCCCTGAACCAGCCCCGTCTCCACATCCCCATCCCCCTGAACCAGCCCCGTCTCCACATCCCCATCCCCCTGAACCAGCCCCGTCTCCCCATCCCCCTGAACCAGCCCCGTCTCCCCATCCCCCTGACCCAGCCCTGTCTCCCCATCCCCCTGAACCAGCCCCGTCTCCCTATCCCCCTGAACCAGCCCCGTCTCCCCATCCCCCTGAACCAGCCCCGTCTCCCCATCCCCCTGAACCAGCCCCGTCTCCCCATCCCCATGAACCAGCCCCGTCTCCCCATCCCCATCCCCCTGACCCAGCCCCGTCTCCCCATCCCCATGAACAAGCCCCGTCTCCCCATCCCCATCCCCCTGAACCAGCCCCGTCTCCCCATCCCCCTGACCCAGCCCCGTCTCCCCATCCCCATCCCCCTGAACCAGCCTCGTCTCCCCATCCCCCTGACCCAGCCCCGTCTCCCCATCCCCCTGACCCAGCCCCGTCTCCCCACCCACCTGAACCAGCCCCGTCTCCCCATCCCCATCCCCCTGACCCAGCCTCGTCTCCCCATCCCCATCCCCATGAACCAGCCCCGTCTCCCCATCCCCATCCCCATGAACCAGCCCCGTCTCCCCATCTCCATCCCCCTGACCAAGCCCCGTCTCCCCATCCCCATGAACAAGCCCCGTCTCCCCATCCCCATCCCCCTGAACCAGCCCCGTCTCCCCATCCCCCTGAACCAGCCCCGTCTCCCCATCCCCCTGAACCAGCCCCGTCTCCCCATCCCCATCCCCCTGAACCAGCCCCGTCTCCCCATCCCCCTGAACCAGCCCCGTCTCCACATCCCCATCCCCCTGAACCAGCCCCGTCTCCCCATCCCCCTGAACCAGCCCCGTCTCCCGATCCCCCTGAACAAGCCCCGTCTCCCCATCCCCCTGACCCGTCTCCCCATCCCCATCCCCCTGAACCAGCCTCGTCTCCCCATCCCCATGAACCAGCCCCATCTCCCCATCTCCATCCCCCTGACCCAGCCCCGTCTCCCCATCCCCATCCCCCCGAACCAGCCCCGTGTCCCCATCCCCATCCCCCTGAACCAGCCCCGTCTCCCCATCCCCCTGAACCAGCCCCGTCTCCCCATCCCCATCCCCCTGAACCAGCCCCGTCTCCAAATCCCCATCCCCCTGAACCAGCCCCGTCTCCCCATCCCCCTAAACCAGCCCCGTCTCCCCATCCCCCTGACCCAGCCCCGTCTCCAAATCCCCATCCCCCTGAACCAGCCCCGTCTCCCCATCCCCCTAAACCAGCCCCGTCTCCCCCATCCCCCTGACCCAGCCCTGTCTCCCCATCCCCCTGAACCAGCCCCGTCTCCCTATCCCCCTGAACCAGCCCCGTCTCCCCATCCCCCTGAACCAGCCCCGTCTCCCCATCCCCCTGAACCAGCCCCGTCTCCCCATCCCCATGAACCAGCCCCGTCTCCCCATCCCCATCCCCCTGACCCAGCCCCGTCTCCCCATCCCCATGAACAAGCCCCGTCTCCCCATCCCCCTGAACCAGCCCCGTCTCCCCATCCCCCTGAACCAGCCCCGTCTCCCCATCCCCATCCCCCTGAACCAGCCCCGTCTCCCCATCCCCATCCCCCTGAACCAGCCCCGTCTCCCCATCCCCCTGAACCAGCCCCGTCTCCCCATCCCCCTGAACCAGCCCCGTCTCCCGATCCCCCTGACCCAGCCCCGTCTCCCCATCCCCATCCCCCTGAACCAGCCCCGTCTCCCCACTCCCCTGACCCAGCCCCGTCTCCCCATTCCCATCCCACTGAACAAGCCCCGTCTCCCCATCCCCCTCCCCCTTAACCAGCCCCGTCTCCCCATCCCCTGAACCAGCCCCGTCTCCCCATCCCCCTAAACCAGCCCTGTCTCCCCACCCCCATGACCCTGCCCCGTCTCCCCATCCCCCTGACCCAGCCCCGTCTCCCCATTCCCATCCCCCTGAACCAGCCCCGTCTCCCCATCCCCATCCCCCTGAACCAGCCCCGTCTCCCCATCCCCCTGAACCAGCCCCGTCTCCCCATCCCCCTGACCCAGCCCTGTCTCCCCACCCCCATGACCCAGCCCCGTCTCCCCATCCCCCTGAACCAGCCCCGTCTCCCCATCCCCCTGAACCAGCCCCGTCTCCCCATCCCCCTGAACCAGCCCCGTCTCCCGATCCCCCTAAACCAGCCCTGTCTCCCCACCCCCATGACCCAGCCCCGTCTCCCCATCCCCCTGAACCAGCCCCGTCTCCCCATCCCCCTGAACCAGCCCCGTCTCCCCATCCCCCTGAACCAGCCCCGTCTCCCGATCCCCCTAAACCAGCCCTGTCTCCCCACCCCCATGACCCAGCCCCGTCTCCCCATCCCCCTGACCCAGCCCCGTCTCCCCATTCCCATCCCCCTGAACCAGCCCCGTCTCCCCATCCCCATCCCCCTGAACCAGCCCCGTCTCCCCATCCCCCTGAACCAGCCCCGTCTCCCCATCCCCCTGAACCAGCCCCGTCTCCCCATCCCCCTGAACCAGCCCCGTCTCCCGATCCCCTTTACCCAGCCCCGTCTCCCCATCCCCATCCCACTGAAACAGCCCCGTCTCCCGATCCCCCTGACCCAGCCCCGTCTCCCCATCCCCCTGACCCAGCCCCGTCTCCCCATCCCCCTGACCCAGCCACGTCTCCCCATCCCCATCCCCCTGAACCAGCCCCGTCTCCCCATCCCCATCCCCCTGAACCAGCCCCGTCTCCCCATCCCCATCCCCCTGAACCAGCCCCGTCTCCCCATCCCCATCCCCCTGAACCAGCCCCGTCTCCCCATCCCCCTGAACCAGCCCCGTCTCCCCATTCCCATCCCCCTGAACCTGCCCCGTCTCCCCATTCCCATCCCGTCTCCCCATTCCCATCCCACTGAACCAGCCCTGTCTCCCCACCCCCATGACCCAGCCCCGTCTCCCCATCCCCCTGACCCAGCCCCGTCTCCCCATTCCCATCCCCCTGAACCAGCCCCGTCTCCCCATCCCCATCCCCCTGAACCAGCCCCGTCTCCCCATCCCCCTGAACCAGCCCCGTCTCCCCATCCCCCTGAACCAGCCCCGTCTCCCCATCCCCCTGAACTAGCCCCGTCTCCCGATCCCCTTTACCCAGCCCCGTCTCCCCATCCCCATCCCACTGAAACAGCCCCGTCTCCCGATCCCCCTGACCCAGCCCCGTCTCCCCATCCCCCTGACCCAGCCCCGTTTCCCCATCCCCCTGACCCAGCCACGTCTCCCCATCCCCATCCCCCTGAACCAGCCCCGTCTCCCCATCCCCATCCCCCTGAACCAGCCCCGTCTCCCCATCCCCATCCCCCTGAACCAGCCCCGTCTCCCCATCCCCCTGAACCAGCCCCGTCTCCCCATTCCCATCCCCCTGAACCTGCCCCGTCTCCCCATTCCCATCCCCCTGAACCTGCCCCGTCTCCCCATTCCCATCCCACTGAACAAGCCCCGTCTCCCCATCCCCCTGAACCAGCCCCGTCTCCCCATCCCCCTGACCCAGCCCCGTCTCCCCATCCCCCTGACCCAGCCACGTCTCCCCATCCCCATCCCCCTGAACCAGCCCCGTCTCCCCATCCCCCTGACCCAGCCACGTCTCCCCATCCCGATCCCCCTGAACCAGCCCCGTCTCCCCATCCCCCTGACCCAGCCACGTCTCCCCATCCCCATCCCCCTGAACCAGCCCCGTCTCCCCATCCCCCTGAACCAGCCCCGTCTCCCCATTCCCCTGAACCAGCCCCGTCTCCCCATTCCCATCCCCCTGAACCTGCCCCGTCTCCCCATTCCCATCCCACTGAACCAGCCCCGTCTCCCCATCCCCCTGAACCATCCCCGTCTCCCCGTCTCCCCATCCCCCTGAACCAGCCCCGTCTCCCCATCCCCCTGAACCAGCCCCGTCTCCCGATCCCCCTGACCCAGCCCCGTCTCCCCATCCCCGTCTCCCCACCCCCCTGACCCAGCCCCGTCTCCCCATTCCAATCCCCCTGAACCAGCCCCGTCTCCCCATCCCCCTCCCCCTTAACCAGCCCCGTCTCCCCATCCCCCTGAACCAGCCCCGTCTCCCCATCCCCCTGAACCAGCCCCGTCTCCCCATCCCCCTGAACCAGCCCCGTCTCCCCATCCCCCTGAACCAGCCCCGTCTCCCCTTCCCCCTGAACCAGCCCCGTCTCCCCACCCCCCTGACCCAGCCCCGTCTCCCCATCCCCATCCCCCTGACCCAGCCCCGTCTCCCCATCCCCATGAACAAGCCCCGTCTCCCCATCCCCTGAACCAGCCCCGTCTCCCCATCCCCCTGAACCAGCCCCGTCTCCCCATCCCCATCCCCCTGAACCAGCCCCGTCTCCCCATCCCCATCCCCCTGAACCAGCCCCGTCTCCCCATCCCCCTGAACCAGCCCCGTCTCCCCATCCCCCTGAACCAGCCCCGTCTCCCGATCCCCCTGACCCAGCCCCGTCTCCCCATCCCCATCCCCCTGAACCAGCCCCGTCTCCCCACTCCCCTGACCCAGCCCTGTCTCCCCATTCCCATCCCACTGAACCAGCCCCGTCTCCCCATCCCCCTCCCCCTTAACCAGCCCCGTCTCCCCATCCCCTGAACCAGCCCCGTCTCCCCATCCCCCTAAACCAGCCCTGTCTCCCCACCCCCATGACCCAGCCCCGTCTCCCCATCCCCCTGACCCAGCCCCGTCTCCCCATTCCCATCCCCCTGAACCAGCCCCGTCTCCCCATCCCCATCCCCCTGAACCAGCCCCGTCTCCCCATCCCCCTGAACCAGCCCCGTCTCCCCATCCCCCTGACCCAGCCCTGTCTCCCCACCCCCATGACCCAGCCCCGTCTCCCCATCCCCCTGAACCAGCCCCGTCTCCCCATCCCCCTGAACCAGCCCCGTCTCCCCATCCCCCTGAACCAGCCCCGTCTCCCGATCCCCCTAAACCAGCCCTGTCTCCCCACCCCCATGACCCAGCCCCGTCTCCCCATCCCCCTGAACCAGCCCCGTCTCCCCATCCCCCTGAACCAGCCCCGTCTCCCCATCCCCCTGAACCAGCCCCGTCTCCCGATCCCCCTAAACCAGCCCTGTCTCCCCACCCCCATGACCCAGCCCCGTCTCCCCATCCCCCTGACCCAGCCCCGTCTCCCCATTCCCATCCCCCTGAACCAGCCCCGTCTCCCCATCCCCCTGAACCAGCCCCGTCTCCCCATCCCCCTGAACCAGCCCCGTCTCCCCATCCCCCTGAACTAGCCCCGTCTCCCGATCCCCTTTACCCAGCCCCGTCTCCCCATCCCCATCCCACTGAAACAGCCCCGTCTCCCGATCCCCCTGACCCAGCCCCGTCTCCCCATCCCCCTGACCCAGCCCCGTCTCCCCATCCCCCTGACCCAGCCACGTCTCCCCATCCCCATCCCCCTGAACCAGCCCCGTCTCCCCATCCCCATCCCCCTGAACCAGCCCCGTCTCCCCATCCCCATCCCCCTGAACCAGCCCCGTCTCCCCATCCCCATCCCCCTGAACCAGCCCCGTCTCCCCATCCCCCTGAACCAGCCCCGTCTCCCCATTCCCATCCCCCTGAACCTGCCCCGTCTCCCCATTCCCATCCCGTCTCCCCATTCCCATCCCACTGAACCAGCCCTGTCTCCCCACCCCCATGACCCAGCCCCGTCTCCCCATCCCCCTGACCCAGCCCCGTCTCCCCATTCCCATCCCCCTGAACCAGCCCCGTCTCCCCATCCCCATCCCCCTGAACCAGCCCCGTCTCCCCATCCCCCTGAACCAGCCCCGTCTCCCCATCCCCCTGAACTAGCCCCGTCTCCCGATCCCCTTTACCCAGCCCCGTCTCCCCATCCCCATCCCACTGAAACAGCCCCGTCTCCCGATCCCCCTGACCCAGCCCCGTCTCCCCATCCCCCTGACCCAGCCCCGTCTCCCCATCCCCCTGACCCAGCCACGTCTCCCCATCCCCATCCCCCTGAACCAGCCCCGTCTCCCCATCCCCATCCCCCTGAACCAGCCCCGTCTCCCCATCCCCCTGAACCAGCCCCGTCTCCCCATCCCCCTGAACCAGCCCCGTCTCCCCATTCCCATCCCCCTGAACCTGCCCCGTCTCCCCATTCCCATCCCCCTGAACCTGCCCCGTCTCCCCATTCCCATCCCACTGAACAAGCCCCGTCTCCCCATCCCCCTGAACCAGCCCCGTCTCCCCATCCCCCTGACCCAGCCCCGTCTCCCCATCCCCCTGACCCAGCCACGTCTCCCCATCCCCATCCCCCTGAACCAGCCCCGTCTCCCCATCCCCCTGACCCAGCCACGTCTCCCCATCCCGATCCCCCTGAACCAGCCCCGTCTCCCCATCCCCCTGACCCAGCCACGTCTCCCCATCCCCATCCCCCTGAACCAGCCCCGTCTCCCCATCCCCCTGAACCAGCCCCGTCTCCCCATCCCCCTGAACCAGCCCCGTCTCCCCATTCCCATCCCCCTGAACCTGCCCCGTCTCCCCATTCCCATCCCACTGAACCAGCCCCGTCTCCCCATCCCCCTGAACCATCCCCGTCTCCCCGTCTCCCCATCCCCCTGAACCAGCCCCGTCTCCCCATCCCCCTGAACCAGCCCCGTCTCCCGATCCCCCTGACCCAGCCCCGTCTCCCCATCCCCGTCTCCCCACCCCCCTGACCCAGCCCCGTCTCCCCATTCCAATCCCCCTGAACCAGCCCCGTCTCCCCATCCCCCTCCCCCTTAACCAGCCCCGTCTCCCCATCCCCCTGAACCAGCCCCGTCTCCCCATCCCCCTGAACCAGCCCCGTCTCCCCATCCCCCTGAACCAGCCCCGTCTCCCCATCCCCCTGAACCAGCCCCGTCTCCCCTTCCCCCTGAACCAGCCCCGTCTCCCCACCCCCCTGACCCAGCCCCATCTCCCCATTCCCATCCCCCTGAACCTGCCCCGTCTCCCCATTCCCATCCCACTGAACCAGCCCCGTCTCCCGATCCCCCTGACCCAGCCCCGTCTCCCCATCCCCCTGAACCAGCCCCGTCTCCCCATCCCCCTGAACCAGCCCCGTCTCCCCATCCCCCTGAACCAGCCCCGTCTCCCGATCCCCCTGAAACAGCCCCGTCTCCCGATCCCCCTGACCCAGCCCCGTCTCCCCATCCCCCTGACCCAGCCCCGTCTCCCCATCCCCATCCCCCTGAACCAGCCCCGTCTCCCCATCCCCCTGAACCAGCCCCGTCTCCCCATCCCCATCCCCCTGAACCTGCCCCGTCTCCCCATCCCCATCCCCCTGAACCTGCCCCGTCTCCCCATTCCCATCCCACTGAACCAGCCCCGTCTCCCGATCCCCGTGACCCAGCCCCGTCTCCCCATCCCCCTGACCCAGCCCCGTCTCCCCATCCCCATCCCCCTGAACCAGCCCCGTCTCCCCATCCCCCTGAACCAGCCCCGTCTCCCCATTCCCATCCCCCTGAACCAGCCCCGTCTCCCCATCCCCCTCCCCCTTAACCAGCCCTGTCTCCCCATCCCCCTGACCCAGCCACGTCTCCCCATCCCGATCCCCCTGAACCAGCCCCGTCTCCCCATCCCCCTGACCCAGCCACGTCTCCCCATCCCCATCCCCCTGAACCAGCCCCGTCTCCCCATCCCCCTGAACCAGCCCCGTCTCCCCATCCCCCTGAACCAGCCCCGTCTCCCCATTCCCAACCCCCTGAACCTGCCCCGTCTCCCCATTCCCATCCCACTGAACCAGCCCCGTCTCCCCATCCCCCTGAACCATCCCCGTCTCCCCGTCTCCCCATCCCCCTGAACCAGCCCCGTCTCCCCATCCCCCTGAACCAGCCCCGTCTCCCGATCCCCCTGACCCAGCCCCGTCTCCCCATCCCCGTCTCCCCACCCCCCTGACCCAGCCCCGTCTCCCCATTCCAATCCCCCTGAACCAGCCCCGTCTCCCCATCCCCCTCCCCCTTAACCAGCCCCGTCTCCCCATCCCCCTGAACCAGCCCCGTCTCCCCATCCCCCTGAACCAGCCCCGTCTCCCCATCCCCCTGAACCAGCCCCGTCTCCCCATCCCCCTGAACCAGCCCCGTCTCCCCTTCCCCCTGAACCAGCCCCGTCTCCCCACCCCCCTGACCTAGCCCCATCTCCCCATTCCCATCCCCCTGAACCTGCCCCGTCTCCCCATTCCCATCCCACTGAACCAGCCCCGTCTCCCGATCCCCCTGACCCAGCCCCGTCTCCCCATCCCCCTGAACCAGCCCCGTCTCCCGATCCCCCTGAACCAGCCCCGTCTCCCCATCCCCCTGAACCAGCCCCGTCTCCCGATCCCCCTGAAACAGCCCCGTCTCCCGATCCCCCTGACCCAGCCCCGTCTCCCCATCCCCCTGACCCAGCCCCGTCTCCCCATCCCCATCCCCCTGAACCAGCCCCGTCTCCCCATCCCCCTGAACCAGCCCCGTCTCCCCATCCCCATCCCCCTGAACCTGCCCCGTCTCCCCATCCCCATCCCCCTGAACCTGCCCCGTCTCCCCATTCCCATCCCACTGAACCAGCCCCGTCTCCCGATCCCCGTGACCCAGCCCCGTCTCCCCATCCCCCTGACCCAGCCCCGTCTCCCCATCCCCATCCCCCTGAACCAGCCCCGTCTCCCCATCCCCCTGAACCAGCCCCGTCTCCCCATTCCCATCCCCCTGAACCAGCCCCGTCTCCCCATCCCCCGTCCCTTAACCAGCCCCGTCTCCCCATCCCCCTGAACCAGCCCCGTCTCCCCATCCCCCTGAACCAGCCCCGTCTCCCCATCCCCCTGAACCAGCCCCGTCTCCCCATCCCCCTGAACCAGCCCCGTCTCCCCATCCCCCTGAACCAGCCCCGTCTCCCGATCCCCCTGACCCAGCCCCGTCTCCCCATCCCCATCCCCCTGAAACAGCCCCGTCTCCCGATCCCCCTGACCCAGCCCCGTCTCCCCATCCCCATCCCCCTGAACCAGCCCCGTCTCCCCATCCCCCTGAACCAGCCCCGTCTCCCCATCCCCATCCCCCTGAACCTGCCCCGTATCCCCATTCCCATCCCACTGAACCAGCCCCGTCTCCCGATCCCCCTGACCCAGCCCCGTCTCCCCATCCCCCTGAACCAGCCCCGTCTCCCCATCCCCCTGAACCAGCCCCGTCTCCCCATCCCCCTGAACCAGCCCCGTCTCCCGATCCCCCTGACCCAGCCCCGTCTCCCCATCCCTATCCCCCTGAAACAGCCCCGTCTCCCGATCCCCCTGACCCAGCCCCGTCTCCCCATCCCCATCCCCCTGAACCAGCCCCGTCTCCCCATCCCCCTGAACCAGCCCCGTCTCCCCATCCCCATCCCCCTGAACCTGCCCCGTCTCCCCATCCCCATCCCCCTGAACCAGCCCCGTCTCCCCATCCTCCTGAACCAGCCCCGTCTCCCCATCCCCATCCCCCTGAACCTGCCACGTCTCCCCATTCCCATCCCACTGAACCAGCCCCGTCTCCCGATCCCCCTGACCCAGCCCCGTCTCCCCATCCCCCTGAACCAGCCCCGTCTCCCCATCCCCCTGAACCAGCCCCGTCTCCCCATCCCCCTGAACCAGCCCCGTCTCCCGATCCCCCTGACCCAGCCCCGTCTCCCCATCCCCATCCCCCTGACCCAGCCCCGTCTCCCCATCCCCATCCCCCTGACCCAGCCCCGTCTCCCCATCCCCATCCCCCTGAACCAGCCCCGTCTCCCCATCCCCCTGAACCAGCCCCGTCTCCCCATCCCCATCCCCCTGAACCTGCCCCGTCTCCCCATCCCCATCCCCCTGAACCAGCCCCGTCTCCCCATCCCCATCCCCCTGAACCTGCCCCGTCTCCCCATTCCCATCCCACTGAACCAGCCCCGTCTCCCGATCCCCCTGACCCAGCCCGTCTCCCCATCCCCGTGAACCAGCCCCGTCTCCCCATCCCCCTGAACCAGCCCCGTCTCCCCATCCCCCTGAACCAGCCCCGTCTCCCGATCCCCCTGACCCAGCCCCGTCTCCCCATCCCTATCCCCCTGAAACAGCCCCGTCTCCCGATCCCCCTGACCCAGCCCCGTCTCCCCATCCCCATCCCCCTGAACCAGCCCCGTCTCCCCATCCCCCTGAACCAGCCCCGTCTCCCCATCCCCATCCCCCTGAACCTGCCCCGTCTCCCCATCCCCATCCCCCTGAACCTGCCCCGTCTCCCCATCCCCATCCCCCTGAACCAGCCCCGTCTCCCCATCCTCCTGAACCAGCCCCGTCTCCCCATCCCCATCCCCCTGAACCTGCCACGTCTCCCCATTCCCATCCCACTGAACCAGCCCCGTCTCCCGATCCCCCTGACCCAGCCCCGTCCCCCATCCCCCTGAACCAGCCCCGTCTCCCCATCCCCCTGAACCAGCCCCGTCTCCCCACCCCCCTGAACCAGCCCCGTCTCCCCATCCCCCTGAACCAGCCCCGTCTCCCGATCCCCCTGACCCAGCCCCGTCTCCCCATCCCCATCCCCCTGACCCAGCCCCGTCTCCCCATCCCCATCCCCCTGACCCAGCCCCGTCTCCCCATCCCCATCCCCCTGAACCAGCCCCGTCTCCCCATCCCCCTGAACCAGCCCCGTCTCCCCATCCCCATCCCCCTGAACCTGCCCCGTCTCCCCATCCCCATCCCCCTGAACCAGCCCCGTCTCCCCATCCCCATCCCCCTGAACCTGCCCCGTCTCCCCATTCCCATCCCACTGAACCAGCCCCGTCTCCCGATCCCCATCCCACTGAACCAGCCCCGTCTCCCCATCCCCCTGAACCAGCCCCGTCTCCCCATCCCCCTGAACCAGCCCCGTCTCCCCATCCCCCTGAACCAGCCCCGTCTCCCCATCCCCCTGAACCATCCCCGTCGCCCCGTCTCCCCATCCCCCTGAACCAGCCCCGTCTCCCGATCCCCCTGACCCAGCCCCGTCTCCCCATCCCCATCCCCCTGAACCAGCCCCGTCTCCCCATCCCCCTGAACCAGCCCCGTCTCCCCATCCCCCTGAACCAGCCCCGTCTCCCGATCCCCCTAACCCAGCCCCGTCTCCCCATCCCCATCCCCCTGAAACAGCCCCGTCTCCCAATCCCCCTGACCCAGCCCCGTCTCCCCATCCCCGTCTCCCCATCCCCATCCCCCTGAACCAGCCCCGTCTCCCGATCCCCCTGACCCAGCCCCGTCTCCCCATCCCCATCCCCCTGAAACAGCCCCCATCCCCATCCCCCTGAACCAGCCCCGTCTCCCCATCCCCATCCCCCTGAACCAGCCCCGTCTCCCCATCCCCCTGAACCAGCCCCGTCTCCCCATTCCCATCCCCCTGAACCTGCCCCGTCTCCCCATTCCCATCCCACTGAACAAGCCCCGTCTCCCCATCCCCCTGAACCAGCCCCGTCTCCCCATCCCCCTGAACCAGCCCCGTCTCCCCATCCCCCTGAACCATCCCCGTCTCCCCGTCTCCCCATCCCCCTGAACCAGCCCCGTCTCCCCATCCCCCTGAACCAGCCCCGTCTCCCGATCCCCCTGACCCAGCCCCGTCTCCCCATTCCCATCCCCCTGAACCTGCCCCGTCTCCCCATTCCCATCCCACTGAACAAGCCCCGTCTCCCCATCCCCCTGAACCAGCCCCGTCTCCCCATCCCCCTGAACCAGCCCCGTCTCCCCATCCCCCTGAACCATCCCCGTCTCCCCGTCTCCCCATCCCCCTGAACCAGCCCCGTCTCCCCATCCCCCTGAACCAGCCCCGTCTCCCGATCCCCCTGACCCAGCCCCGTCTCCCCATCCCCATCCCCCTGAACCAGCCCCGTCTCCCCACCCCCCTGACCCAGCCCCGTCTCCCCATTCCCATCCCCGTCTCCCCATCCCCCTCCCCCTTAACCAGCCCCGTCTCCCCATCCCCCTGAACCAGCCCCGTCTCCCCATCCCCCTGAACCAGCCCCGTCTCCCCATCCCCCTGAACCAGCCCCGTCTCCCCATCCCCGTGAACCAGCCCCGTCTCCCGATCCCCCTGACCCATCCCCGTCTCCCCTTCCCCCTGAACCAGCCCCGTCTCCCCACCCCCATCTCCCCATTCCCATCCCCCTGAACCTGCCCCGTCTCCCCATTCCCATCCCCCTGAACCAGCCCCGTCTCCCCATCCCCATCCCCCTGAACCAGCCCCGTCTCCCCATCCCCCTGACCCAGCCCCGTCTCCCCATCCCCCTGAACCAGCCCCGTCTCCCCATCCCCCTGACCCAGCCCCGTCTCCCCATTCCCATCCCCCTGAACCAGCCCCGTCTCCCCATCCCCATCCCCCTGAACCAGCCCCGTCTCCCCATCCCCGTCTCCCCATCCCCCTGACCCAGCCCCGTCTCCCCATCCCCCTGAACCAGCCCCGTCTCCCCATCCCCCTGACCCAGCCCCGTCTCCCCATCCCCATCCCCCTGAACCAGCCCCGTCTCCCCATCCCCCTGACCCAGCCCCGTCTCCCCATCCCCCTGACCCAGCCCCGTCTCCCCATCCCCCTGAACCAGCCCCGTCTCCCCATCCCCCTGACCCAGCCCCGTCTCCCCATTCCCATCCCCCTGAACCAGCCCCGTCTCCCCATCCCCATCCCCCTGAACCAGCCCCGTCTCCCCATCCCCGTCTCCCCATCCCCCTGACCCAGCCCCGTCTCCCCATCCCCCTGAACCAGCCCCGTCTCCCCATCCCCCTGACCCAGCCCCGTCTCCCCATTCCCATCCCCCTGAACCAGCCCCGTCTCCCCATCCCCCTGAACCAGCCCCGTCTCCCCATCCCCCTGAACCAGCCCCGTCTCCCCATCCCCCTGAACCAGCCCCGTCTCCCCATCCCCCTGAACCAGCCCCGTCTCCCCATCCCCCTGAACCAGCCCCGTCTCCCCATCCCCCTGAACCAGCCCCGTCTCCCCATCCCCCTGAACCAGCCCCGTCTCCCGATCCCCCTGACCCAGCCCCGTCTCCCCATCCCCCTGAACCAGCCCCGTCTCCCCATCCCCCTGAACCAGCCCCGTCTCCCGATCCCCCTGACCCAGCCCCGTCTCCCCATCCCCCTGACCCAGCCCCGTCTCCCCATCCCCCTGACCCAGCCCCGTCTCCCCATCCCCATGAACCAGCCCCGTCTCCCCATCCCCCTGAACCAGCCCCGTCTCCCCATCCCCATCCCCCTGAACCTGCCCCTTCTCCCCATTCCCATCCCACTGAACCAGCCCCGTCTCCCGATCCCCCTGACCCAGCCTCGTCTCCCGATCCCCCTGACCCAGCCCCGTCTCCCCATCCCCCTGAACCAGCCCCGTCTCCCCATCCCCCTGACCCAGCCACGTCTCCCCATCCCCATCCCCCTGAACCAGCCCCGTCTCCCCATCCCCCTGAACCAGCCCCGTCTCCCCATCCCCCTGAACCAGCCCCGTCTCCCGATCCCCCTGACCCATCCCCGTCTCCCCTTCCCCCTGAACCAGCCCCGTCTCCCCACCCCCCTGACCCAGCCCCATCTCCCCATTCCCATCCCCCTGAACCTGCCCCGTCTCCCCATCCCCATCCCCTGAAACAGCCCCGTCTCCCGATCCCCCTGACCCAGCCCCGTCTCCCCATCCCCCTGACCCAGCCCCGTCTCCCCATCCCCATCCCCCTGAACCAGCCCCGTCTCCCCTTCCCCCTGAACCAGCCCCGTCTCCCCACCCCCATCTCCCCATTCCCATCCCCCTGAACCTACCCCGTCTCCCCATTCCCATCCCCCTGAACCAGCCCCGTCTCCCCATCCCCATCCCCCTGAACCAGCCCCGTCTCCCCATCCCCCTGACCCAGCCCCGTCTCCCCATCCCCCTGAACCAGCCCCGTCTCCCCATCCCCCTGACCCAGCCCCGTCTCCCCATTCCCATCCCCCTGAACCAGCCCCGTCTCCCCATCCCCATCCCCCTGAACCAGCCCCGTCTCCCCATCCCCGTCTCCCCATCCCCCTGACCCAGCCCCGTCTCCCCATCCCCCTGAACCAGCCCCGTCTCCCCATCCCCCTGACCCAGCCCCGTCTCCCCATCCCCATCCCCCTGAACCAGCCCCGTCTCCCCATCCCCCTGACCCAGCCCCGTCTCCCCATCCCCCTGACCCAGCCCCGTCTCCCCATCCCCCTGAACCAGCCCCGTCTCCCCATCCCCCTGACCCAGCCCCGTCTCCCCATTCCCATCCCCCTGAACCAGCCCCGTCTCCCCATCCCCATCCCCCTGAACCAGCCCCGTCTCCCCATCCCCGTCTCCCCATCCCCCTGACCCAGCCCCGTCTCCCCATCCCCCTGAACCAGCCCCGTCTCCCCATCCCCCTGACCCAGCCCCGTCTCCCCATTCCCATCCCCCTGAACCAGCCCCGTCTCCCCATCCCCCTGAACCAGCCCCGTCTCCCCATCCCCCTGAACCAGCCCCGTCTCCCCATCCCCCTGAACCAGCCCCGTCTCCCCATCCCCCTGAACCAGCCCCGTCTCCCCATCCCCCTGAACCAGCCCCGTCTCCCCATCCCCCTGAACCAGCCCCGTCTCCCGATCCCCCTGACCCAGCCCCGTCTCCCCATCCCCCTGACCCAGCCCCGTCTCCCCATCCCCCTGACCCAGCCCCGTCTCCCCATCCCCATGAACCAGCCCCGTCTCCCCATCCCCCTGAACCAGCCCCGTCTCCCCATCCCCATCCCCCTGAACCTGCCCCTTCTCCCCATTCCCATCCCACTGAACCAGCCCCGTCTCCCGATCCCCCTGACCCAGCCCCGTCTCCCGATCCCCCTGACCCAGCCCCGTCTCCCCATCCCCCTGAACCAGCCCCGTCTCCCCATCCCCCTGACCCAGCCACGTCTCCCCATCCCGATCCCCCTGACCCAGCCCCGTCTCCCGATCCCCCTGACCCAGCCCCGTCTCCCCATCCCCCTGAACCAGCCCCGTCTCCCCATCCCCCTGACCCAGCCACGTCTCCCCATCCCCATCCCCCTGAACCAGCCCCGTCTCCCCATCCCCCTGAACCAGCCCCGTCTCCCCATCCCCCTGAACCAGCCCCGTCTCCCGATCCCCCTGACCCATCCCCGTCTCCCCTTCCCCCTGAACCAGCCCCGTCTCCCCACCCCCCTGACCCAGCCCCATCTCCCCATTCCCATCCCCCTGAACCTGCCCCGTCTCCCCATTCCCATCCCACTGAACCAGCCCCGTCTCCCGATCCCCCTGACCCAGCCCCGTCTCCCCATCCCCCTGAACCAGCCCCGTCTCGCCATCCCCCTGAACCAGCCCCGTCTCCCCATCCCCCTGAACCAGCCCCGTCTCCCCATCCCCCTGAACCAGCCCCGTCTCCCGATCCCCCTGAAACAGCCCCGTCTCCCGATCCCCCTGAACCAGCCCCGTCTCCCCATCCCCCTGAACCAGCCCCGTCTCCCGATCCCCCTGAAACAGCCCCGTCTCCCGATCCCCCTGACCCAGCCCCGTCTCCCCATCCCCCTGAACCAGCCCCGTCTCCCCATCCCCCTGAACCAGCCCCGTCTCCCCTTCCCCATCCCCCTCTCCCGATCCCCCTGAACCAGCCCCGTCTCCCCTTCCCCATCCCCCTGAACCAGCCCCGTCGCCCCATCCCCCTGAACCAGCCCCGTCTCCCCATCCCCCTGAACCGGCCCCGTCTCCCCATCCCCCTGACCCGGCCCCGTCTCCCCATCCCCCTGACCCGGCCCCGTCTCCCCATCCCCATGAACCGGCCCCGTCTCCCCATCCCCATGAACCAGCCCCGTCTCCCCATCCCCATGAACCAGCCCCGTCTCCCCATCCCCATGAACCAGCCCCGTCTCCCCATCCCCATGAACCAGCCCCGTCTCCCCATCCCCATCCCCCTGAACCAGCCCCGTCTCCCCATCCCCCTTACCCAGCCCCGTCTCCCCATCCCCCTGACCCAGCCCCGTCTCCCCATCCCCCTGACCCAGCCCCGTCTCCCCATCCCCATGAACCAGCCCCGTCTCCCCATCCCCATGAACCAGCCCCGTCTCCTCATCCCCATGAACCAGCCCCGTCTCCCCATCCCCCTGAACCAGCCCCGTCTCCCCATCCCCCTGACACAGCCCCGTCTCCCCATCCCCCTGACCCAGCCCCGTCTCCCCATCCCCCTGAACCAGCCCCGTATCCCCATCCCCATGAACCAGCCCCGTCTCCCCATCCCCATCCCCCTGAACCAGCCCCGTCTCCCCATCCCCCTGACCCAGCCCCGTCTCCCCATCCCCCTGACCCAGCCCCGTCTCCCTGAACCAGCCCCGTCTCCCGATCCCCATCCCCCTGAACCAGCCCCGTCTCCCCACCCACATGACCCAGCCCCGTCTCCCCATCCCCCTGAACCAGCCCCGTCTCCCCATCCCCCTGAACCAGCCCCGTCTCCCCATCCCCCTGAACCAGCCCCGTCTCCCCATCCCCATCCCCCTGAACCAGCCCCGTCTCCCCATCCCCCTGAACCAGCCCTCGGGGGCGGTTGATGGGTCAATTGGGTTGTAGGGGGGTGAATGGGTCGATTGGGTTGTAGGGGGGTGAATGGGTCGATTGGATTGTGGGGGGGGGGGGTGATGAATGGGTCGATTGGGTTGTAGGGGGTGAATGAGTCGATTGGGTTGTGGGGGGGTGAATGGGTCGATTGGGTTGTAGGGGGGTGAATGGGTCGATTGGGATGTAGGGGGGTGAATGGGTCGATTGGGATGTAGGGGGGTGAATGGGTCGATTGGGTTGTAGGGGGGGGTGAATGGGTCGATTGGATTGTGGGGGGGGGTGAATGGGTCGATTGGGTTGTGGGGGGGGGTTGAATGGGTCGATTGGATTGTGGGGGGGGTGAATGGGTCGATTGAGTTGTGGGGGGGGTGAATGGGTCGATTGGGTTGCGATTGGGTTGTGGGGGGGGGGGTGAATGGGTCGATTGGGTTGTGGGGGGGTGAATGGGTTGTAGGGGGGGGGGTGAATGGGTCGATTGGGTTGTAGGGGGGGGTGAATGGGTCAATTGGATTGTGGGGGGGGGTGAATGGGTCGATTGGGTTGTGGGGGGGGGTGAATGGGTCGATTGGGTTGTGGGGGGGGTGAATGGGTCAATTGGATTGTGGGGGGGTGAATGGGTCGATTGGGTTGTAGGGGGTGGGGGTTGATGGGTCAATTGGGTTGTAGGGGGGTGCATGGGTCGATTGGATTGTGGGGGGGGGGGGTGGTGAATGGGTCGATTGGGTTGTAGGGGGTGAATGAGTCGATTGGGTTGTGGGGGGGGTGAATGGGTCGATTGGGTTGTGGGGGGGGGTGAATGGGTCGATTGGGTTGTGGGGGGGGTGAATGGGTCGATTGGGTTGTGGGGGGGGTGAATGGGTCGATTGGGTTGTGGGGGGGGTGAATGGGTCGATTGGGTTGTGGGGGGGGTGAATGGGTCGATTGGGTTGTGGGGGGGGTGAATGGGTCGATTGGGTTGTGGGGGGGGGTGAATGGGTCGATTGGGTTGTGGGGGGGGTGAATGGGTCGATTGGGTTGTGGGGGGGGGTGAATGGGTCGATTGGGTTGTGGGGGGGGTGAATGGGTAGATTGGGTTGTGGGGGGGGTGAATGGGTCGATTGGGTTGTGGGGGGGGTGAATGGGTCGATTGGGTTGTGGGGGGGTGAATGGGTCGATTGGGTTGTGGGGGGGGTGAATGGGTCGATTGGGTTGTGGGGGGGGTGAATGGGTCGATTGGGTTGTGGGGGGGGTGAATGGGTCGATTGGGTTGTGTGGGGGGGGTGAATGGGTCGATTGGGTTGTGGGGGGGTGAATGGGTCGATTGGGTTGGGGTGAATGGGTCGATTGGGTTGTAGGGGGGGTGAATGGGTAGATTGGGTTGGAAGAACGAGCCGCAGCAGCTAATCAAGCATCTCTTGATTCTGCCTCTTTCCTCTCTCCTCATCCTCTCTCTCCTCATCCCCTCTCTCCTCATCCCCTCTCTCCTCATCCTCATTCCCTCTCTCCTCATCCTCTCTCTCCTCATCCCCTCTCTCCTCCTCATCCTCTCTCCTCATCCCATCCCCTCTCTCGTCATCCTCTCTCCTCATCCCCTCTCTCCTCATCCTCTCTCTCCTCATCCTCTCTTTCCTCATCCCCTCTCTCCTCATCCTCTCTCTCCTCTCCCTGACTTCCTGGTCTGTAAGGTAAGTGACTTTAATGTGTCAAGCAGATGACTCCACATCCCCTCTCTCCTCATCCTCTCTCTCCTCTCCCTGACTTCCTGGTCTGTAAGGTAAGTGACTTTAATGTGTCAAGCAGATGACACGTTCTCTTTGCCTTTTACGAAACGTAGCAACGTTTAAGACATGGACTTCATGTTAAAATGTTAACAACGTGCCAAAAAAATAGTTTGAATTAATGTTTTCATTTTATTAGCTAAACTAAACTTGTTTAAAACAGCAACATTGCTGTGGAAATCAGCCATGTTTGCATAGCGATGATGAAAAGAACGTCATTTAGGCTGCAATGATCTCCAAAATTCTAATCATTAGGTCATCACACCGTTGATATGGCAACGGACGCTAACAGTTTATAGAATCCCATTGTGACGTAGAGGGGGACGCTATTTGGCCGGGGGACATTATTTGGCATGACATGCCCTTGTTTCCATAGAGACCATATATAACTACCAAGGTAGACTATCTACAGTAGGCTGTATAAGGGCCCTTGTTTCCATAGAGACCGTATATAACTACCAAGGTTGACTACCTACAGTAGGCTGCATAAGGGCCCTTGTTTCCATAGAGACCGTATATAACTAGTAAGGTAGACTACCTACAGTAGGCTGTATAAGGGCCCTTGTTTCCATAGAGACCGTATATAACTACCAAGGTAGACTACCTACAGTAGGCTGCATAAGGGCCCTTGTTTCCATAGAGACCGTATATAACTAGTAAGGTAGACTACCTACAGTAGGCTGTATAAGGGCCCTTGTTTCCATAGAGACCGTATATAACTACCAAGGTAGACTACCTACAGTAGGCTGTATAAGGGCCCTTGTTTCCGTAGAGACCGTATATAACTACCACGGTAGACTACCTACAGTAGGCTGTATAAGGGCCCTTGTTTCCGTAGAGACCGTATATAACTACCACGGTAGACTACCTACAGTAGGCTGTATAAGGGCCCTTGTTTCCATAGAGACCGTATATAACTACCAAGGTAGACTACCTACAGTAGGCTGTATAAGGGCCCTTGTTTCCGTAGAGACCGTATATAACTACCACGGTAGACTACCTACAGTAGGCTGTATAAGGGCCCTTGTTTCCGTAGAGACCGTATATAACTACCACGGTAGACTACCTACAGTAGGCTGTATAAGGGCCCTTGTTTCCGTAGAGACCGTATATAACTACCACGGTAGACTACCTACAGTAGGCTGTATAAGGGCCCTTGTTTCCGTAGAGACCGTATATAACTACCACGGTAGACTACCTATACTAAGGCTGCATATTTAAGCATTAAGGCCAGAGGGGAGGTGGCATATTGGTCATATACCAAAGACCGATCTTAAGCACGACACAACGCGGAGTGCCTGGTCACAGCCCTTAGCCGTGGTATACTGGTCATATACCAAAGACCGATCTTAAGCACGACACAACGCGGAGTGCCTGGTCACAGCCCTTAGCCGTG